>NC_133331.1:272950374-273250374 GCF_042186555.1 Aquarana catesbeiana | reverse complement strand
GTTCTGATAAAAGCATACAACAATCCTACTCAGAAAACCCCACTAGGGGAAATATTAAAACCTATACTTCACCACCTGCCTGCTGGGGGCGTGGGTCCTGAGTATACAAAGTGCACTACAACAAGTGTGAAAGAGAAATAAGAGATGAAGAATGGAAAGGAAGCAAAGAGGGGGAAAAAAAGAAAGAAATCAAAAAAGAAAGAAATCAAAAGAAGAAAAGACCGTCCGAACGCCCACCTCCGCTGCCCACACTCCTCAGCCAAATAGAAGTTGGAGATACTTAATCCAAGAATGCCAAACACTGTCAAACCTAACAGTCCTATCCTTCAAGACACTGACCAAATTTCAGTTGAGCATGATCCATGTCAGCTTACTTTTCATAACAGCCACATCTACCACTGGTTCCAGGCGGTCGCTATAGCGATTTTTGCCGCTGTCCAGATTACTTTTGAGGGGAAGTCATGAGTTGGCTGAAAAAAATGGTACCAAGCTCACAGCAGCTTATTTTAAATGCTTAAAGTCCAGGCCATTTTACATAACCTATGGGTGGTAAGTTGTTAAAGTAATATCAAACAATCAAACTTTTTAGGAGTAACACATTTTTATCATACAGGGAACATTCCTCAGTGCATTATTTGCAAAATTGGTATGTCCAACATTTACGTTTGCAGCTCTAGATCGATTTGCACCACTTTCCTGAACTTCCAGGTAGTGGAGCGCACGCAGTAAGGGTTTAGGAATATGCGTACTGAGGACATAGTATGTTTTGGCAGTGCAGACTTCTGTCCCTGACTATCACCAAACTAGAAGGAGCAGGGAGCAGGGAAGTGCTGGGTGCTGTGTGTTTGTATGGATGCACACAGCATATATCTCCTGTCCTGGCTGGAAGTGCACACACAAAGGTGTCTCCATGTGAGTCAGGTAAAGCAAATAAGAAGGTGGGGGCAGTGACTTTGGGGCCAACCTTACAGTGAGGTATGGCATAATATAAAAGAAGACTAATGCTGCGTACACACGAGCAGACTTTACGGCAGACTTTGCTCGGCGGACTTTTCGACGGACTTTATGACTGACTTTCCGAATGAACGGACTTGCCTACACACAATCCACCAAAGTCTGTCGAATTCGTACGTGATGACGTACGACCGGACTAAAACAAGGAAGTTCATAGCCAGTAGCCAATAGCAGCCCTAGCGTGGCTTTTTGTCCGTGGAACTAGCATACAGACGAGCGGACTTTTCGACCGGACTCGGGTTCGACGGATAGATTTAAAACATGTTTCAAATCTAAGTCCGTCCAACTTTTGAGAAAACAAAGTCCGCTGGAGCCCACACATGATCGAACTGTCCGACAAAATCCCGTCCGCCGGGCAAAGTCTGCCGTAAAGTCCGCTCGTGTGTACGCGGCATAAGTATCTTCAGTAAGTGTGGTCCTCTTATGCTGAAATATAAAAAACAGTGTTTAATATTTCTTTAATTTGTTTAGCACCAACTTATTCTTCAGTGCTTTATAATAAAATAATTAACCAGCCACATTAGCCCCTGTCCCAGATAAGCTTATAATCCAATTTTCCTACCAAAGTCATGCATTCATTTTGTGGACAAAGTAAAGTAGCCTGTCAATATATTTTTTTTCTAATACTTTTTTTATTTATTTGTTGTGTTATTATTACACAGGTAATAAAGAAATGTTAAAAAATACAACATTATAAAATATTGTGTAATGTCGTAGAGTGCATGACGCTATTGCTGTTTTATCTACCCACTCCCTCCCTCCCAGCCCACACCCAACCCCCCTCACCCAGTCCTTAACTATATATACATTCTATTGAATGCAAAATCACCAGAAAGAATGGATAAATGAATAAAGATACTCCGAGGGGTCGGGAAGAATGCCAGAACAAGGAGCGTCCAAAATCCTCAATAGAGGGGGGCTGGGAACGGCCAGAGATAAGTAGAGAGAGGAAGAGAAAGAAAAAAAAAGGCAGGGAGGATCTCTATACGTTCACCACTCTCCCCCTATAGGGGATACCCCATCTTATCCAGCTAAGGTCTCCACATTCTCTCGAACTTCCTATAATTGCCTTGCCTAATATATAGCACTCTCTCATTCCCAACTATTGAGTTGATAATTTCAACCCAGTTCTCTACGGTCGGGGGGTTGTGTGTTAATTTTCTTGCCTGAAATAGGCATCTTAACACCACTTCAGTGGTGTCGTTCCTGACTCTATCCCCCTCCATGTCCCCCAATAGACAGGTCTTGGCCGTCGATTCTATTGCAGTATTAAATATTTTATTTATCCTATCTACAATCTCTACCCCATATCTAAATAGCTTTGGGCATTTCCATACCATATGGATAAGATCCCCTGATGCCCTGCATCTGCAGCACTGGTCGTTTTGTCTCCACCCAAGTTTGAACATTTTTTTGGGGGGTATAATAAACTCTGTGTATTAGGAACAGGTGAGATACCTTCTGTGAGGGGGAAATTGAGACCAGTGTTCCTCGTTTCAAGATCCTATCCCATTCCTCTGTGCTCATTGCCCCCACATCTCTCTCCCATCCCTCTCTACTCTTAGAAGGTCCCACTCGATTTATTATTCTAAATTCCAGTCTAGCATATAATTCGTTTATCAATCCTTTGGATGTGTCTAAATTCATTAATTTTGCGAGAGTGGGGATCTGGGTCCATTCGATTATCTGTGACCTGAACTGCGCCTGGATAGTGTGTCTGATTTGAAGGTATTTATAGAATGAGTTGTTTGGTATAATAAATTCCCGTTTTAAATCTAAAAATGTTTTTTCTATAACATTGCCCTCATATATTTTTTTTAAGTTGGAAGGAAACTTGGATCTCCTAAAGAAAACTCACACAACCACTGGAGAACATGAAGATTGCAAGCAGATTCTGTCCTTGGTGGGATTCTAATGTAGAAACCCCCCCCCCCCCCCCTGTTCTGACAGTCAGGAATAGTAATAAGCTTTCATTTGGCTCGGACACAAATCGGATGAAAAAGACGGGTAATTAATTGCAAACTTCTCTCAAACTGCAGTACAGAGGAAGCAGATGTATGATAGGATCTAGAAAATGACTGGGGAGTTTGGGAATGGCATACTGTTCAACTAGTATACTGTATCTCTGTGTTCAGCTCCTGTCCTGAAAACGCAGCAGCAGACAGTTCAGCTTTCTGCGGTAAGAGCGGACAGACCTGCATAAAATCTATTCCATGTTTATGACTGGATGTGATGACCACCTTCTGCGGCCAGCAGTAAAATCTTAAAGGAAAACTTTGCAATAGCAGATGATAAAAGCTTCATGTGTTTGTCATCTGTGATTTGAGATAATTTGCATTTTTTTTGTTTGTTTCAAGTAGTCATTGCTAAGAAAAAAAAATTGCCCCAAAAAAAAAAAAAGCAGACATGTAAGAAGCAAAAAAATGTAAATAAAATGTCAGCGTTGTCAGAGTAGTAATCTATCAAGATTGAGAGCTGCAGTTAACAAACTGCATCAGTAAATTCCTTGTGAAGGACATAAGGACATCAGCTTCTTTGTCTACAGCCGTCTTTTGAATTTGTGGTCACCGTATTACCTAAGGTATTAAGGTACATTACTAACAGGACACTAAAGCTAGCCATAGATGGATCGAAATTTAGCCAGTTCAGCAGGGACCACGTGAACTTTAAACCATCTATGGCCGTTCCAGCTCAACAGAAGTCGATCTAAAGAAATCTATACATGGATCGAGATTCCGGCAGTGCCTGCTGAACTGGCCAAATTGTGATCCATTTATTGCCAGCTTAAGGTTCTGTTCACACTCGAGCTGAGCATCTTTTGCTTTTCTGGCATTTTATTGAGCGCTGTTACGTACATTTTTGGGTGCGTTTCAGGCTTGAGCAATGTTTATTCTTTTATTCTTAGCCAATGGAAAGCTAGTTACTAGGTAAGAAAATGCATGTAAAATGGCAATACAAGCATTTTTTCAGGCACTCCCTTTGAAATATATATATAGGCCAAAATTTAAGACCCGCCCGTGAAAGAAGCTCAAGTACTCTTTCAAGTGACAAGCTTCAAGTGACACTGCACTCAAATAAGAATAAAACACTGCTGAATTTAGGCAAAACCCTAGTTTCAAGAACCTGAAGCGCTTCAGGTGAAGCTTCAGATATTTCAGGTGTAAACAGGGCCAATAATTATTGTGTGTAAAGTGTTGTTGGTGTCACAAATTGGTGTAGACCCTTTCTGTCACCAGTAGTAATGTGGCCCTGAATGATGGGAGTCTAAGGACTACCAACACTTCTCCAGTGACCCCAGCAAGGAAGTTAAAGTAGAACTACAGGCAAAACTTTTTTTTTTCATTTTGGATAGAGTAAGTGCCGGTTCACACTGGGACGACTTGTCTGGCAACCTAGCCGCCTGACAAGTAGCGTCCCGTTCTGTACAATGGAACCGTTCTAATCGGAGTGACGCAAGTCGCTCCAACTTAGAAAAAAAGGGTTCCTGTCCAACTTTGGGGGCGACTTGCATTGACTCCTATACAGAAGTCGTTTTGCAAGTCGCCGCTCCTGTCGTGTCCTGGTCGCCTGAGGCAGTCAGTGTGAACCGACACTAAAGGAACCCATAACCCCTGGCAGTTTATTTTTTGCCATGTGTGTCCCATTGGGGAGATTTCCCTTCACTTCCTGTCCCTCAGCCAAAACAGTAAGTGAGAGGAAATCCCTGTAAATTAAGGGAGTTCCTTGGGGAACCCCAGGTCACCATTGGAAGATTTTCCCTCTATTACTTTTCTGGGGACAATTTCCTTTCACTTTCATGACTTCACTTTTAATGACAATGGTAAACAGGACAAATAAAGAGGGTGAGTCTTCCTAAAAAACACAGGCAACAAAAAACTGACAAGTGTTCTAATCCTTCTTCACTCTATCGAATAACTCAAATAAAAAGTTTTGCCTCTAAAGGAAAAGTTTGGGGTGCATAAAAACACAAATCTTCATACCAACCTCTATGCTACAGATGTTCCATGTTGTCTCTAAAACTGAGAACTCAGCGATCCCATGTCCACTGATTGCTTATTTCTCAGTCTGCTCAGAGTGGAGAGCAGTGACTGTCAGTCACCGCTCTCTGCTCTGTACCGCCAGCTCTCACTGGAGCCTCTGGCTGGGGAGGGGGGTGGATGCAGCTGGCTTCAGCTCTCAGAGACCTGGAGTCAACTGTCAAACAGACAGCTGAGTGGATCCCGAAAATATGGTCAGGATCCTTTTAGAGTCTGGAGCGGCTCTGTGACATCAGTTGATAGCAGGCAATAGTCTGCTATAAGCTGACTGTGGGTCACAGGAGAGCAAAAGAAAGTTCACTCCTGTAACCCACAAAAGAAGTATGGCCACAAAAGCTTTGCCAATAGTTTGCTTTTAAGAATTCACTGTGTCTGACTTTACGGCTTCCATACTGTCGACAGCTGTCAAACTGATAAGCAATCAAAGTAAAGGAACCAAATCATAAGGCGGCAGCCTTATAACTTACCCACATGATCCTGGCTGAGGCCATGAGGATACAAAGCATTACGACACAGTTGTTGTCGCCTGGGGTCAGGACATTAGGCACTTTCAATACGCAGACAGTCTAGTTAGGTAGCAGATTTACAGTATATTAGAACTGTGCAGAGCATTCAACTACAGGTTCTGTAAATTAACCAAACCAGAGTAGCAACCAAATAGTTAGTTCTGAGGTTACCAAGCAGAGATAATCCAGAACCATTTGCTCAGAAGTGCACAAAATGAACTGAGCAGAATATGTACTAACCACATAGTAATAACACAAGCATACTGAAAACGTGTTCTTATGGAGGTTCCTTATAATCCAGCAGATGATTGACCTGAACGACCGCAACATACAGGTATACAGGTATACAGATATACAATGTAATACTGACAAATAATCACACACATAGGTTGGACTTGATGGACTTGTGTCTTTTTTCAACCTCACCTAATATGTACAGTAACTCTATGATACCAGAAAGTGAATGGCAAATGGTCCCCTTGGACTTCTCTGTCCCAGTCATGTTTCTTGCCCACATAATCATGTACAATAAAGGACCAGTGGCCAAAAAAAAAGTCATCATTTTCTATATATGCTTGGGGAGAAGGTACAAACAGATTACCTTTTACAAATGTTTTATTGGCAGTAAGCAAACTGTACATACAAAGAAAGCCAACAGAGGCCATGTCAACATTCCAGGTAGTATAAAACGTACACATCAACTGAGTGAGATATCAAGGACATAGCCAAAGATGGTACAACAAAATATATGTGTAAACACATTTAAAGAACGAACACACAAACTAAAGGCTCTTGTGTAGGATTCAATGTTAAAAACACAAAGTGGTCAAATTAGGACCCAGGTGTAAATAGCAGCAGAGCATCTGCAGCAGAAAACAATGGGGAGAGGCTAATTCTATAAAATGGGCAGCCTAAACCGGAGGATACCTTTACCATTAAATCGAACAGTAAAAAAAAAAAAATAGGAAGGGCAGGAAAGTCAGAAGAGAAAGAAAAGGAGAGGCCGCCCCAGGCCTTCTTTTACATATATGATCCTATGCTTATCAAGATTCCCCACAATCGCGATAAGCATAGGAACAGATATGTAAAAGAAGGTGTTAAAATCTAGAAGGATGGGCATAATCAATCCAGGGACGCCGCTGCAGTGGCGGCCGATTCATAAGGGACGCAGGGGCACCACCCCCCTAGGATGCCAGACTAATGCCTTTCTATTAAGTCTTTTTTTTTTTATGTCAAGCACATGATTAGAGCCTGGGGCTCTAATTGGCTTGAAAAAGGTTGGGCTCGGGGCGCATTGCTCCCCGAACCCTCCAATTTGTGATAACTAGCCAATCAATCACTATTCCAGCTCCTCCTCCTGGCCAACCAGGACAGGAGCCAGATCTAAAGAAGACCATTTGATGAACAAAGACACGTCTTCCCCCTTGAGTTTATTGCATTGCCACTTAAAGTGGACTTGGAAAAAAAAATGAAGATTCGCTATGGTATATGGAGCATCTAGAAATTTTAATTATGTATAAACAGTACCAATAAATATCGACGTTTTGTCTGGTATTCCTCATTAAAAACAGCAGTGCATCTCTTGGTATGTGAGTGTGCCTAAGCACTACAATTCTTAGAGACTCCAAGGTGAGAGCTAAACCAAGGTGGCCATGAATTATAGTCTGAGATTTGAATAGATATCATGGAAATATTAACATGATAGCAGGCATGGTGTCAGGGTTTAGTGACCGTTTCTATTATTTAACCCTTTCACTGCCACCGCCGTATGTCTTACCAGAGATCTTTTAGTGGGAGATCTAAAAGACCCCTGATGTCTCATTACAAAATATCACAAAAGGGACTTTTTGTCCACAATGTGATATACAGTAGGGACGGAAAGTATTCAGACCCCCTTAAATTTTTCACTCTTTGTTATATTGCAGCCATTTGTTAAAACCATTTAAAGCGGGGTTCCACCCAAATTTTGAACAATATCTGTATGTATTCTCTTCCTTGCCTAGATGCTGACATGCCGTTTAAAAAAATTTAAATCGCCGTAATTACCTTTTATTTTTCTATTCTTCTTTGCACTTCCTGGTTCTCCTCCCGTGGGAGTAGGCGTGTTTCTAGCCTCTCCCAGACTCCTGGGAGCTAGTCTCAGGCTTCCCAGGATGCCACTGAGAATGTGCGGGAATAAGCGGTGAATGCTGGGAGCACAGCATTCACCACATCCAGGAAATAAATGCTTGTGGGCTTCAAATGCCCACAATGAAGATGGAAACCGCCTGCAGTGAATAATATAAGTTATTCTTTCCGACGAAATCTGACACAGGCGGACATATTACACACAATATGTGAGTATGTAATGCTGAGAAGAAAAGTTTGTGAATGAACTCAAAAAAAACGATAGATAGGTGGACCCCCGCTTTAAGTTCATTTTATTTTCCTCATTAATGTACACACAGCACCCCATATTGACAGAAAAAACACAGAATTGTTGAAATTTTTGCAGATTTATTAAAAAAGAAAAACTGAAATATCACACATCTGCCAGGGACGCCTACATGCAAAAACATTACTTGCAATACACATGTTACATATCACTGTGCATGCTGGAGTGAGAGCAATAATTCTAGGGCCTTTAGTTCAATGTTTTTTTAATCTGAATTATATGTGATGGATCAGAACACAATAGTCTAAGTTGGTGAAGTAAAATTAGAAAAATATATACATAAAACGATTTTTCAGAAATAAAAAACTGATGATTGACATGTGCGTATGTATTCACCCCCTTTGTTATGAAGCCCATAAAAAGCTCTGGTGCAACCAATTACCTTCAGAAGTCACATAATTAGTGAAATGATGTCCACCTGTGTGCAAAATAAGTGTCACATGATATGTCATTACATATACACACCTTTTTGAAAGGCCCCAGAGGCTGCAACACCTAAGCAAGAGGCACCACTAACCAAACACTTCCATGAAGACCAAGGAACTCTCCAAACAAGTAAGGGACAATGTTGTTGAGAAGTACAAGTCAGGGTTAGGTTGAAAAAAAACATAGAAATCTTTGATGATCCCTAAGAGCACCATCAAATCTATCATAACCAAATGGAAAGAACATGGCACAACAACAATCCTCCCAAGAGACGGCCGCACACCAAAACTCACGGACCGGGCAAGGAGGGCATTAATCAGAGAGGCAGCACAGATACCTAAGGTAACCCTGGAGGAGCTGCAGAGTTCCACAGCAGAGACTGGAGTATCTGTACATAGGACGACAATAAGCTGTACACTCCATAGAGTTGGGCTTTATGGCAGAGTGGCCAGACGAAAGCCATTACTTTCAGCAAAAAACAAAATGGCACATTTTGGGTTTGCGAAAAGGCATGTGGGATACTCCCAAAATGTATGGAGGAAGGTGCTCTGGTCTGATGAGACTAAAATTGAACTGTTTGGCCATCAAAGGAAACGCTATGTCAAAGTTGTGGGCATGTTCTGTAAATTAAATGATGCAAATCCTCAAAGAATCCATGTTAATTTCAGGTTGTGAGGCAACAAAACACAAAAAATGCCAAGGGGGGTGAAAACTTTTGCAAGGCACTGTATATAATGTTTGGGGGTTTTAACTAATCTTCAGGCATAAAATGTCTTTCTTATCGTACATCACGGGACACAGAGCCATAGATGTTACTATGTGAGTTATAGGCCTAAGACAAAAAGTCCACTCCCTATATAACCCCTCCCACTACTGGGAGTACCTCAGTCTTTTCACCAGTGTCTAAGGTGGCTGGTCAGAGTGAGCCATCAGAGACGTCGGATGTTGCAGCTGCTTTTAGCACTGCAGCCCCTGTATATATTACTAAAGAGGTTTTTTCCTCAACCATTTTAGGCTTGGAACACATCCCAGAGTGGGACTAGGCGTAATAGGTCCCCGTCCATTACCCAGGACCCTCAAACCGAGGAACAGGCTGCGAGAGATAATGCTTTTCTCTCAGGCGACCAGGAAGAGGCTGATGACTCCTCCTCTGAAGAGTCTAATACAGATGGATCGGGTTCATAAGAAAGGTTGTTGGTACAATCTCTCACTGAATTGGTTCGCTCCACATTTTTGCTGCCAGTAGCGGAGTCAGTCGATGAGCCCACTTCTTGTTTGAGTTTGCTAAAGCCTCCCCAACCTATTCATTCGTTTCCTATCCATTCATTACTGAAAAAGCTTATGTATTCTGAGTGGCAGCATCCAGATAAACAGTTTTTTCCTCCCAAAAAAGTTTTCAACTTTATCCTATGGAGAAAGAGTTTAATAAGAAATGGGGGATTCCAGCAATTGACACTGTTACAGTATATCCTCTGTGAACAAGAACTTGACTCGTCCTGTAGAAAATGCTCAAATGCTGAAGGATCCAACAGATAAGAAGTTGGAATTCTTCTTTAAAAAACAATATTTCTCTGGCAGGTTCAGTGGTTCAGCCTGTGCTGGCAGCGATCGGGTATGTCAGTCCTTAAAAGACCAGTTTAAAGAGGTGCTCAAGATTATTCCTGATCAGCAGGCCCAAGATTTGGCCGGGATATCAGAGGCGTTATGTTTTACAGTAGACGCTAAGAAAGATTCTATTCTCCAAGCCTCGCAGCTTATGCTCGGGCTGGTACATATGCGTAGAGTTCTATGGTTAAAATATTGGTCAGCCGAAGCGCCATGCAAAAAACTCTTGGCTAGTTTTCCTTTTCATGGTGAACAGTTGTTTGGAGACGATCTGGATAAATATATCCAAAGACTTTCTAATGGAAAAAGTTCCCTTTTACCAGTTAAGAAGAAGTTTAAGCATTTTTCTTTTAAACAAGTTTCTTCTCCAGTGCCAGGAGCATCTGCCTCCAGGCAGTAACGACGGCCTCCACCGTCAAATTCAAGAGGTAAACCTCAGTGTCAACCCCAGGGTCAAAAGAGGCCCTGGTTTAGGAAGCCCCCTAAACAAAATACTAAAACCTCTTTATGAAGGGGCGCCCCCGCTCGCTCGAGTGGGGGGAAGACTTCTGCAGTTCTCAAGGGTCTGGCAGGAACAGTGTCGAGACAATTGGGTGACTTCCTCAATATCTCTAGGTTACAGACTAGAGTTCCGAGAGTTCCCGTCTCCTCATTTTTTCAGATCAAACGTTCCCACAGACCCAGGAAAAAAGAAGTCTCTCTTTCTCTTTCTGGCTTTGGATCATCTCTTGTCTCAAAAAGTGATAACGGTGGTCCCCATGGAAGAGCAAGGGTTAGGGTTTTATTCAAACCTTTTTACGGTACCAAAACCAAACGGGGATGTCGGACCCATTTTAGATCTCAAAGATGTAAACCGTTTTTTTAAATATCCACTCTTTTCGCATGGAGTCAATCCGATCAGTGGTCTCCATTCTACTAGGTGGAGAACTGCTAGCGTCAATCGACATCAAGGATGCTTATCTACATGTACCTATTTTCCCCACTCATCAGAAATATCTACGCTTCGAGATAGAGAATCTTCATTTTCAGTTTGTAGCTCTGCCTTTCGGTCTAGCTACTGCACCTCGAGTGTTTACAAAGGTTCTGGCTCCCCTTTTAGCCAGATTAAGGACTCAGGGTATAACGATTCTGGCTTATTTAGACTATCTACTCTTGATAGATCAGTCAGTAGCCCGCTTAAACCAGAGTTTGGTCACCACAGTCAGCTACCTGGAATACCTAGGTTGGATTCTCAACCTAGAGAAATCCTCTTTAAAACCATCAAGGAGATTGCAGTACTTGGGTCTGATCATAGATACAGCTCAGAAGAGGGTGTTCTTGCCCCAGGCAAAGATCAGTTCCATAAGGAAACTGATTCAGGTGGTCAAAGCAAAGAAGAATCCTTCTATTCGTCTTTGCATGAGATTGTTGGGAAAGATGGTAGCTTCATTCAAAGCCGTTCCTTATGCGCGGTTTCATTCGAGACTGCTGCAAAACAGTATCCTGTCAACTTGGAATAAAAAGATCCAAGCTCTAGACTTCCCGATGCGTTTATCCCCCAAAGTGCGTCAAAGCCTCAGTTGGTGGTTGATGTCCAAGAATCTTCAGAAAGGAAAGTTTTTCTTACCAGTTACCTGGAAGGTGGTAACAACAGATGCCAGCCTTCTGGGCTGGGGAGCAGTCCTGGAAGAAGCATCTGTCCAAGGAAAATGATCCAAAACAGAAATGACCTTGCCCATCAATATTCTAGAGATTCGGGCAGCACGCCTGGCCCTGGAGGCCTGGATGCTCAGATTATGGAATTGTCCTGTCAGGATCCAATCCGACAATGCCACAACAGTGGCCTATATCAATCACCAAGGGGGCACGAGAAGTCGTGCGGCTCAGAGAGGTGAATCATATCCTATCCTGGGCAGAAGGCAACATTCCTTGCCTATCGGCGGTCTTCATTCCGGGAATAGAGAATTGCCAGGCGGACTACTTGAGTCACCAACAGTTTACATCTTTCTGTCAATATGTCAAAGATGGGGAATTCCGGGCGTGGATCTGTTTGCACCAGGTTCAACAGAAAGATCGACAACTTTATGTCAAGGACAAAGGATCCGCTGGCTTGCGGAACAGATGCCTTGGTTTTTCCATGCGATCAGTTTTCACTGATCTATGCATTCCCTCCTGCTCTGTTGCTTTCGCGCCTTCTTCACAGGATCAAGCAGGAAGGGAAGGAGGTGATTCTGATGGCCCCGGCATGGCCCAGGAGATCTTGGTATGCAGAGTTAGCAAAGATGGCGGTAGGGGCCCCGTGGACTCTACCACCACAGCCAGACCTTCTCTCGCAAGGTCCGGTATTCCATCCTACCTTGCAAAGGCTAAATTTTACAGTTTGGCTATTGAGACCCACATTCTGAAAGACCGTGGGCTGTCAGGCTCAGTAGTTTCTACTTTGGTTAATGCTAGGAAGCCGGCCTCCAGAGTCATATATTATAGAGTCTGGAAGGCATATGTCTCCTGGTGTGAATCCAGGGGTTGGCACCCCAGGAAATATGTCATAGGTAGGATCCTTGAATTTCTACAGATGGGATCAGAAATGAAGCTGGCCTTGAGTACTATCAAAGGCCAGGTGTCGGCCTTATCTGTGTTTTTTCAACAACCACTTGCTTCACACTCGTTCGTAGCTTTATTCAGGGGGTAACACGGATTAATCCTCCGGTTAGGTCTCCTCTGAACCCTTGGGACTTGAATTTAGTCCTGTCGGCATTACAGAAACAGCCTTTTGAGCTGATACGAGATATTCTCTTGGTTCTTTTGACAAGGAAATTCGTTTTTTTGGTTGCCATATCTTCTGCAAGAAGAGCATCAGAGTTGGCTGCTCTTTCTTGTAAAGAGCCATATTTGATTATTCATAAGGATAAGGTTGTATTGCGTCCTCGTGCTAATTTCCTACCGAAGGTAGTGTCAGGTTTTTATTTAAACCAGGATATTGTTCTGTCTTCATTTTTTCCAGAACCTTGTTCTGCGAAAGAAAGGTCACTACATTCTTTTGATGTGGTGAGAGCAGTCAAGGTCTATTTGAAGGTGACTGCTCAGATTCGTAAAACAGATGTTTTTTTCTTTGTGTTGCCAGAAGGTCCTAAGAGAGGACAGGCAGCGTCTAAATCTACTATTGCTAAATGGATTTGTCAAGTGATTGTTCAAGCTTATGGTTTAAAGAGGAAAATTCCACCTTTTCATATTAAAGCGCACTCCACCAGGGCTGTTAGTGCTTTCTGAGCAGTGCATCGCCAAGCCTCCATGGCTCAAATCTGCAAGGCCGCAACTTGGTCTTCAGTCCATACATTTAAAATATAAAAGGTCATGAGGATATCGCCTTTGGGCGCAGTGTACTGCAGGCTGCAGTATAAGTCCTCTAGTCTCTTAGTGCCCTACTTTTGTTGTGTCTCCCTCCCTTCAGTTGACATTGCTATGGGACATCCCACATAGTAACTACTATGGCTCTGTGTCCCGTGATGTACGATAAGAAAATAGGATTTTTAAAACAGCTTACCTGTAAAATCCTTTTCTTTGAAGTACATCACGGGACACAGAGGTCCCTCTCTTCTTTTGGTATGGTTTTTGCTTTGCTACAAAACTGAGGTACTCGCAGTAGTGGGAGGGGCTATATAGGGAGTGGACTTCCTGTCTTAGGGCGTGCCAGTGTCCATCCCCTGAAAGTGGCCTATAACCCACATAGTAACTACTATGGCTCTGTGTCCCGTGATGTACTTCAAAGAAAAGGATTTTACGGGTAAGCTGTTTTAAAAACCCTATTTTTAAACAGGTGCTAAAAATGCAAAAAAATGGCTCTGACAGCAAAAACTTCAAAAAAGGTGGCCCTGATCTCAATGGAGCAATTTTGCAGCAGACACAGGGAGTTAGGACTCTGATCCCCAGTCAAGTGATTCAGGTACCTTTCCAAAAGCACCAACCTTTTACCCGAGTACCTCCCAAGTTTTCTGGGAGAGAAACCTCAGATGCATCAATGTTTGTTCCAATGACAGTGCAATTTACATATTACACAAAACATGATCATAAAAATGGAATGCTACTATAAACGCTCAAAAAGCTCTGGGCAGATGTAAAACAACAGTCAATGCAATTTTGTACTGATTAGAAATCAATGTATATTTAAATGAATCTACTGTAAGTGTCCAAATTCTCTTGATATTGGCCTTCTGCAAATTTGGACTGGAATGAGAGTGCTGGTACTGTCAACCAATCAGGCTTTGCTGCACTACACATGTGTTGATATGAAATACTCTGGCCACCATAAGGAATAGTGTGAAATACTTATTACGTTTCGGTGGTCCCTTCATTGTCCAATTAGCAGGCTGAGAGTATATGATCAATCTGTGGATGGATCCCAATAGTCAGTAAGGCTAGGTTCACATCTGCACAGGTCGGGAACGTGTACATAATCGCACGCATTCCCAACCCGCAGGGAAAATGCACTGCTCTTTAGCAGACATGGGGGGGGGGGTGCCATTAATTCTTAATGGCACCCTCATGCATTGGAATATGCAGCGTGATTTTGAGTGGGCAAAACCGCATGGTGCCTTAGCACCATGCAGTTCCGTGTAACTTTGATTTAAAAAAGGGGTTGGTGACTTTTTCTCTGCATTTCCTGTATGTACAACAGCCTATTCAAATGAATACTTGTGCTGCAAATGTGGGACCCTATCCTTACATAATATTCATCTATTTAGCTGCTGGCTGGTAGAATGAGATTTCTGGCACATGTTACAATGTAACCAAGTTTCATGCCAAGAACCCACCGCCAACTATTTTTCTTTGCTGAATATTAAAACTAAACTTGCAGAATTCCTAATACTCTGTAATGTTTACACTTTTAATCATGTTAACTTTTCATGTTTTTTAGGACCCATTTACATTTTTGTGGTGACTTAATGAACATCTAATAACACTTTTTTTTTGTCATGCATTAACTTGTGTTAAGGCAGCCTATTAAAAATAATGGGCTGCCAGCACACCAAAATGTCCTGACAATTGAACATATCCCAAAATTTGTAGTGGAAAGAATCATGTTTGCCATGCATTGCAGAGCCCTGCGGGACTGGGTTTATACTAGTGACAGAACCAGACACTTCTCTGAAATGCGATCTGCAGTGGATCGCTTTTCAGAAGTGTTTGACAGGCACTTAGGAGGTAATATGCATCCCGTGTGTTGGCAAAGGCTGGGTCTACACTAGCAGCCTCTGAAAAGCGATCCACATTGGTGTTTGACAAGCAGCGAGGAGGCGCAACGTCATTCCCCACTGCCTGTTTTATCCCTCAAAATACTGACCTGTGCCGCAACTGCGTGCATTGCATTTTTAGCATGAATGGGTTGTTTTGGGTGGCAGTACCCACCAAATGTGACAAAAGGGAGGGCAGTTGGGGACGTGGGGGGGTAAAAATGTAATCCAACTGCGTGTTTTATCCTCCCCTTACAGCAATAACGAGCCCTTAGCCTAGGTTTAAACCAATGCAGTGCGGGAAACCTGGCAAACTGTGTGCATTTCCCACACCGCATTTGAATTGCACTGCCCTTGAGATCCGCAGCAGGTGTAAGTGCAATCTTAATGAATTACCAATCCCAGGTTGCAAACGCAGTGCGTTTGCCCACACCAGATCACATGGTAAAAAAGTACCATATGATCCAGTTGCAGTGCAGTTCCAAAATTGGTGCATGCAGGGCTTTAGTATGATGCAATGAGATTTCAGCCCAATCAAAATGAATGGGCTGAAATCGCACCGGACTGAATCGCATGTGAATTACAAAGGAATGTGATGAGGTTCCTGTGCGATTCACACATGTGAATAGTGGTTTATAGTTTATAAACACATAGGGGTTCATTTACTAAAGGAGAATCCACTTTGCACTACAAGTGGCGGCACAGTGGTGTAGTGGGCGGCACAGTGGTGTAGTGGGTAGCACTTTTGCCAGCAGTAAGAAGGGTCGCTGGTTCAAATCCCAGCCACGACACTACCTGTCTGGAGTTTGCATATTCTCCCTGTGCCTGTGTGGGTTTCCTCCGGGTACTCCGGTTTCCTCCCACACTCCAAAGACATGCTGGTAGGTTAATTGGATCCTGTCTAAATTGTCCCTAGTATATGTAAGAATGTGAGTTAGGGACCTTAGATTGTAAGGGTAGGGACTAACGTGAATGTACAATGTATATGTAAAGCGCTGCATAAATTGATGGCGCTATATAAGTAACTGAAATAAAAATAAGTGCACTGCAAGTGCATTTGAAAGTGCACTTGTAAGTGCAGTCGCTGTAGGTCTGAGGGGAAGCTGTGAAATTAGGGAAAGCTCTGCTGATTTTATCATCCAATCATTTGAAAGCAAAAATGCTGTTTTTTTATTTTCCTTGCATGTCCCCCTTTGTAGTGCAAAGTGGACTTGCTTTAGTAAATAAACCCCATAGTATAGTTTATTAACACATCGTTTATAGTGAGAACCGAGGCTTAAGCCAGCCTTAGATGGTTCAAATCTCAGCCGATGCAGCAGGGACCAGTTGAGATTCGAACCATGTATGGGCATGTTGATTGTACACAAGTTGATCAATCAACTTGGATACAACCAGCTTGTCAGATTTTTCATGCGATTATTGGCAGAGGGTATAGTCACCGTGTGTTCTCCTGGCCAGATCGGCTCCCCCATGCCGGGGAACACGTAACTCTGCGGGAGGGATTTCCCATAAACACAGACTGAGTTGATGAGGGAATTGAGTAATTTTCTTTCCTGCAACCCATGGTTATAGGAAAGAAAATCGCTCCATCTATGGCCGGCTTTAGTGTGTTGGGGTTCCATTCAAAATGAAATGGCACTGCGATGCAGCAATGCATGTAATGTACACTGCAACTCATTCCTGCAACACAATAGTATTAATGGTCCCTTAATGTTCTTTTATGTAACCGTAATGGCTGCAATTGAATTCAGAAAATGTTATGCAATTATACGCTTAATGCCTAAAACATGTTAGACTGATAGCTCTCTCCGAAGCCTAATTGGCTTATAGTGCTAGTGAAGGATGTTCAGCAGGATGGTGGCAACAGAGCCACCCACAAAACAAATTTCAGCCAGTTCATCAGGAATCGGGCAAAATTCAGTGTATGGCCAGCTTAGGCGCAGGCATTCATGGAGGTATTAGGATGGAAATATAAATGCAAATTTAAAATACTTAAAGGGATTGTAAAGGCAGAAGGTTTTTTTTTATCTTATTGCATTGTATGCATTAAGATATAAAAACCTTCTGTGTGCAGCAGCCCCCCTAATACTTACCTGAGCCCCATCTCTATCCAGCGATGTTGCAGGAATGTCTTAGCTGCCCGGGACTCCCCTCCTTATTGGCTAAGACAGCAGTGTAGCGTGATTGTTTCCCGCTGCTGTTAATCAAAGTCAGTCAGCCAATCAGAAAAGACAGGGGGTGGGGCCGTGACCAAGGCTCCATGTCTGAATGGACACAAGTTTGGGTGGCCACTCGGTTTGGGTGCCCCCACAGCAAGCTGCTTTGTGTGCCCCCAAAAGAAAGCTCTCTTTGTGGGAACAAAATGATAAAAACTTTGTTTCAGTACAGTGTTGCATGACCGCGCAATTGTCATTTAAAAAGCGACAAGACTTTAGTAACGAAAAACCATATCATTAGCGGTAATCAGCATGGATTCATGAAGAATCGTTCTTGCCAAACCAATCTATTAACCTTCTATGAGGAGGTGAGTTGCCATCTAGATAAAGGAAGGCCCGTAGACGTGGTGTATCTGGATTTCGCAAAAAAAGCATTTGACACAGTTCCCCATAAGCTTTTACTGTACAAAATAAGGTGCGTTGGCATGGACCATAGGGTGAGTACATGGATTGAAAACTGGCTACAAGGGCGAGTTCAGAGGGTGGTGATAAATGGGGAGTACTCGGAATGGTCAGGGGTGGGTATAGGGGTTCCCCAGGGTTCTGTGCTGGGACCAATCCTATTTAATTTGTTCATAAATGACCTGGAGGATGGGATAAACAGTTCAATCTCTGTATTTGTGGATGATACTAAGCTAAGCAGGGCAATAATTTCCTTAGGATGTGGAAACTTTGCAAGAAGACCTGAACAAATTAATGGGGTGGGCGACTACATGGCAAATGAGGTTCAATGTAGAAAAATGTAAAATAATGTATTTGGGTGGCAAAAATATGAATGCAATCTATACACTGGGGGGAGAACCTCTGGGGGACTCTAGGATGGAAAAGGACCTGGGGGTCCTAGTAGATGATAGGCTCAGCAATGGCATGCAATGCCAAGCTGCTGATAACAAAGCAAACAGAATATTGGCATTAAAAGGGGGATCAACTCCAGAGATAAAGTGATAATTCTCCCGCTCTACAAGACTCTGGTCCGGCCGCACCTGGAGTATGCTGTCCAGTTCTGGGCACCAGTCCTCAGGAAGGATGTACTGGAAATGGAGCGAGTACAAAGAAGGGCAACAAAGCTAATAAAGGGTCTGGAGGATATTAGTTATGAGGAAAGGTTGTGAGCACTGAACTTATTCTCTCTGGAGAAGAGACGCTTGAGAGGGGATATGATTTAAATGTACAAATACTGTACTGGTGACCCCACAATAGGGATAAAACTTTTCCGCAAAAGGTAATTTAAAAAGACACGCGGCCATTAACTAAAATTAGAAGAGAATCGGTTTAACCTTAAACTGCGTAGAGGGTTCTTTACTGTAAGAGCTGTAAGGATGTGGAATTCTGTTCCATAGGCGGTGGTCTCAGTGGGGAGCATCTATAATTTCAAAAAACTACTAGATAAGCACCTGAACAACCACAACATACAGGGATATACAATGTAATATTGACATATAATCACACACACATGTTGGACTTGATGGACTTGTGTCTTTTTTCAACCTCACCAACTATGTAAGTATATAACAATGACAGCACTAAGAGCTGAAAATTGGCTTGGGCAAGAAGGGGGGAAAGTACCCTGTATTGAAGTGGTTAAAGATATGTAAACCCAACATTTCATGTACCCAATATGTGCCTTCTGTACCATGTACTTGTATGAAAATGTATCCTGTTCTCTTTGTATTGCTTTCTTTGCGTGAAATACCTGATGTTTCTGCCAGTCCCTTAGCTTTTCTATTAAACGCTGACCACACTAGGCATGGTCTGGCTGTGCTGAGATCTCAACCTGTTGTCCTCCAATGATCAGACTTTTCCTGACCCCCCCCCCCCCCCACACACACACACACACACACACACACACACAGCCATTCACAGGAGAATCAGTGTGCTGCTGTTTCTTCTTCCCCAGCTTTCCTGTTTCTCCCTTTCTCCTTTTTCTGAACTCTTTATGAAGCTGAGAATAGATGTGATCACTTATAAAAAAAAAAAAGGGGGGGGGGGTGTTATTTATAATATATTTGTATGTAAACACAAGTTTTGCATTTCATTTCTATTTTAACTGAAGGTGTTCTTTTACAAGGTGAGGGTTCATATACTCTCTTACAAATGTAGTATTAATTGAATGATTCCTTCAGAAATATGTTATGGGTTTTATATATCTTTACTAGCAGATCAGCTTTAAATTCTTCTTGCCTATGCTTTTTTAAAGAAGGTTGCTTATGCAAAGATCCTGACATACAATTGTGAAAATGGAGCGTAAAGGACAAAGAAAATGTGAAAAAAATGTAAGTGTGGTAAGTGTTGCTTGAACTTTCTTGGTATTTTGGAAAACGGGGAAGCATTGCCATGGGAATGGCTCATGCCAAGTGCAATAATCATGAGAAAGTCATGACTCATGAACATATGTGGGAAATAGTGTGATTGGGAGAGCTATGATCTTTAGGTACATCCCGGGGTTTTAGTGTTTACACCCTAAAAGTAAGGTCCCCTAGTATGTGTATGTTTAGATTGGGACACGTTGTTGGGTACATGTAGCACGGACACAAGCCTTACCTCTACTACTCCTTATTTTATTAGGCAACAAGTAGCCTGAGCTGTGAGCTATATTCACTCTGTGCAGATATAATATGGATATAATCAAGAACGTCCTCATAGGAACTCAGTCTGTTAGTATCAGCAACCAGGTTATGACTATATCATATATATGTGAAAGAAGTCAAATAGAGCTTGCATCATTTCCTGGCTGGAGGATGTCCAGCTTCATCTAACCCCTTTATCCGCCTACTGCTTGCGGTCAATCAAAAGAAGAGAGAGGACCTGATAGGGAACTAGTGTCTCAGCTTCCTAATCAGGCTCCCACTGTCAGCATCACTTAAAGCAGAACTACCTTGTTTCCCCGAAAATAAGACCTAGCGTGATTGTCGGTGATGGCTGCAATATAAACCCTACCCCCCAACTAAGCCCTAGTTAAAGTCCTTGTAGGTCTTATTTTCAGGGTAGGGCTTATTTTCGGGGAAACAGGGTAGGGCTTATTTGGGGGGTAGGGCCTATATTGCAGCCATCACCGATGATCACGCTAGGTCTTATTTTCGGGGAAACAGGGTAAGGTTCCTCTATGATATACTGTGAGCAGACAGGCATTTTATTGCAGAAGAGACATGCATTTACAATAAAATATAGCTACTTACCTGCTCACAGTGATCCCCGGACTGTAAACTGAGCTACACATGTACAGCTCAGCCGACAGCGACCGGGTCTAAGCTATATGATGAGACGGTGTTCACGATAGCCTCGTCTGTCCTGGGACTCTTCCTCCTCATTGGCTGAGACAGCAGCGGGAGCCCATTGGCTCCCACTTTTGTCAATCACAGCCAGTGAGCCAATGAGTAGAGGGCGGGGCAAAACCACAGCTTTACGTGTTTTATGGACTGATAGAGCAGCTTGGGAGCGAGCACCCAGTGGTGCCCCCGGGGCAAGTGGCTCTATCTGAGGGCATTGCTCGAGGGGGAGGAGCCAGACACGAAGGTGGGGGACCCGAAAAAAAGAAGAGGATTGGGGCTGCAATAACACTGCATAACATGCTTGTTATTATTTTTTTTTAAAAAGGACGTTTTAACCACTTCAGCCCCAGAAGATTTGACCCCCTTTGCGACCAGTACATTTCTTGCGATTCGGCACTGCGTCGCCTTAGCTGACAATTGCGCGGTCGTGCGACGTTGTACCCAAACAAAATTGATGTTCTTTTTTCCCCACAAATAGAGCTTTCTTTTGGTGGTATTTCATCACCTCTGTCGTTTTTATTTTTTGCACTATAAACAAAAAAACAACGTCTATTTTGAAAAAAAAAAGCAATATTTTTTTACTTTTTTTTTGCTATAATAAATATCCCCAAAAAATATATAAAAAAAACACATTTCTTCCACAGTTTAGGCCAATATGTATTCTTTAAGATATTTTTGGTAAAAAAAAATAAGTGTATATTGATTGGTTTGCGCAAAAGTTAACGTCTACAAAATAAGGATAGATTTATGGCATTTTTATTATTCTTTTTTTTTTTTTACTAGTAATGGCGGCGATCTGCGATTTTTATCGGGACTGCGACATTATGACGGACACATCGGACACTTTTGACACTATTTTGGGACCAGTGACATTTATACAGCGATCAGAGCTACAAATAGCTATTAACTACTGTATAAGGGAAGGGGTTAAACACTAGGGGTCGATCAAGGGGTTAAGTGTGTCCTAGGGAGTGATTCTAACTGTAGGGGGGATGGGCTCAATACAACATGACAGAGATCACTGCTCCCGATCACTGGGAGCAGTAGATTTCTGTCATGTTGCTAGGCAGAACAGGGAAATGCGTTGTTTACATAGGCATCTCCCCGTTCCTCACCACAATCGCGGGCCGCCGGCGAACATCAAGTTTGCGGGACCCGCGGGCGGGATAGGCGGCAAATTCAAAGGGCTGTACAGGTATGCCCATTTGCCTACCTGTGCCATTCTGCCAATGTACATCTGTGTGCGGCGGTCGGCAAGTGGTTAATACCACTTTATTGATCACATCACTGGGTCTTAAATAAGGTGTGCAATGATATCAGAAAGGTTTCGTTTAAAAATCTCATTAGCATGTTGATGAGGTGAAAAGGAAGGAGCAAGGGAAGGCAAATTGTGAGCAGATTAAACTTCAGCTATAAACATGATTTATAATCAAGTCATCTTTATGAGAAGATCTGTGCTTGTGATTATTTTTATGATGCTTCTAAGGCCTCATGCACACGAGACGCCGGTGCAAACTCTGCTGAACACATGTTTTTAAAAGCTGAAACCGGCGTTTAGAAACGCCTGTTTTGCCGCGTTTGCATGCCGCGTTTAGCCGCGTTTTACCGCGTTTGCGTCTAGAAGCGTCTGCAGAGCAGAGAATGACATTTTGCGAGCCAACTTTGGGGCCCAGTATCTCGTGGCCACTTGGTGCTAGCACACCAAATTTGGGGTTTCTAGCACCAAGTGGCCCCGAGATATGGGGCCCCAAATTCGGGTCGCAAAATGTCAAGCACTTTTCTGCAGCAGAGAATGACATTTTGTGACCCGACTTTGGAGCCCCATATCTCAAGGCCCCTTGGTACTAGGAACCCCAAATTTGGATATGTTATAGTGTTAGTTCCACTGTGTTAGCACACTAAATTTGGAGTTCCTAGCACCAAGTGGCCCCGAGATATGGGGCCCCAAATTCGTGTCATAAAATGTTCCTTTAAAAACACTTATAAACGCAAACGTGGCTAAACGCGGTACCGGTGTTTAGCCGCGTTTAGCCATGTTTAGCCGCGTTTGGCGTCTAAAACGTGGAAAACTTTTGCGTCTGAACCCATTTTTTTGCTTCTGGAAAAACTAGGTTAAACGCAACTGCCTAAAAATGAGACTGTGTACATGGACACATAGGATAACATTGAATGGGTTCAGGGGCAGTTGAAAAAAGTGTCCAAACTGCCTCTGAACGTGAGTTTAACAGCGTCTCGTGTGCATGAGGCCTAAACTTCCAGAGAAAACATGATTCCTTTACCTAACAGGAAATATTACCCGCTTCTGCTTCTAAAAATACTTATACTTTACATTTACATTTGCACCACATCCTAAGAAAACTACCAAATCTTTTTAAAGATTCATATCCTTTGACTAGTTAAACAGTGTTTGAGAATACAGCAAACCTACATATAGACTACAGGAAGGAAGTACTAAATTTAACATTAGGATGTAAACAAGTTACACAACAACATAGACACAGGGGAATTCAAGCGACTTTTTTCGGACGGTATGGACCTTAAAGTGTCTATTTGAGATACAAAAATCCTTGCCGCTGGTTGCAGATTCTGGTATTTCTTAATAGCGCCACATTTATAAAGTGGCACTATTAGGTACAAACAGTGCAGCGCTAAAATAAAAAATATAAAAAAACATGTAATGAACATGTGATATAATTGATATTTCCAGGAAACTTGAATATAACGTAATATAACTTATATATACAGTGCCTTGCAAAAGTATTCACCCCCTTGGCTTTTTACCTATTTTGTTACATTACAGCCTTTAGTTCAATGTTTTTTTTAATATGAATTATATGTGATGGATCAGAACACAATAGTCTAAGTTGGTGAAGTAAAATTAGAAAAATATATACATAAAACTATTTTTCAGAAATAAAAAAATGATAGTTGGCATGTGCGTATATATTCACCCCCTTTGTTATGAAGCCCATAAAAAGCTCTGGTGCAACCAATTGCCTTCAGAAGTCACATAATTAGTGAAATGATGTCCACCTGTGTGCAATCTAAGTGTCACATGATCTGTCATTACATATATACAACTTTTTGAAAGGCCCCAGAGACTGCAACACCTAAGCAAGAGGCACTACTAACCAAACACTGCCATGAAGACCAAGAAACTCTCCAAACAAGTAAGGGACAATGTTGTTGAGAAGTACAAGTCAGGGTTAGGTTATAAAAAAAATATCCAAATCTTTGATGATCCCTAGGAGCACCATCAAATCTATCATAACCAAATGGAAAGAACATGGCACAACAGCAAACCTGCCAAGAGACGGCCGCACGCCAAAACTCCTAGACCGGGCAAGGAGGGCATTAATCAGAGAGGCAGCACAGAGACCTAAGGTAACCCTGGAGGAGCTGCAGAGTTCCACAGCAGAGACTGGAATATCTGTACATAGGATGACATTAAGCCGTACGCTCCATAGAGTTGGGCTTTATGGCAGAGTGGCCAGAAGAAAGCCATTACTTTCAGCAAAAAAACAAAATGGCACGTTTTGAGTTTGTGAAAAGGCATGTGGGAGACTCCCAAAATGTATGGAGGAAGGTGCTCTGGTCTGATGAGACTAAAATTTAACTTTTTGGCCATCAAAGAAAACGCTATGTCTGGCGCAAACCCAACACATCGCATCATCCAAAGAACACCATCCCCACAGTGAAACATGGTGGTGGCAGCATCATGCTGTGGGGATGTTTTTCAGGAATCTGGTCAGAGTGAGAGAAAGATGGATGGTGCTAAATACAGGGATATTCTTGAGCAAAACCTGTACCACTCTGTGTGTGATTTGAGGTTAGGACGGAGGTTCACCTTCCAGCAGGCGTGCCCCTAGTGGCCACAGGGAGAAGCAACGTTACATAACGTTGTTTCGCTCAGCCGTGGCATTCTGCCACAGTAAAACTGTGGCGGATGGTCAGCAAGTGGTTAAATAACAGATAAAAAAAATGGGCTAAAGTAAGAAAGTAAGGGTACCACAAATTATTTCAGTTGCAAACAACGTATGTATCTAGCAGACTTTTAACCGCTTGCCAACCAGCGCATGACGATGTACATCGGCACAATGGCACGACTGTGCGAATGGCCATTACCTGTACGTCCCCTTTAAATCGCAGACTCGATGTCCGCTAGTGGCCTGCAATTGTGACACAGAGAGGCAAAACAGGTAGATGTAAACAAGGCATTTCCCTGTTCTGCCTAGCAACATGACAGAGATCTACTGCTCCCAGTGATCGGGAGCAGTGATCTCTGTCATGTTCTAGTGAGCCCATCCCCGCTACAGTGAGAACACAGTTAACCCCTTGAGCGCCCCCTAGTGTTTAACACCTTCCCTTCCAGTGTCATTTACACAGTAATCAGTGCATTTTTATAGCACTGATCACTGTATAAATGCCAATGGCCCCAAAATAATGTCAAAAGTGTCTGATGTGTCTGCCGCAATGTCGCAGTCATGATAAAAATCGCCGATCACCGCCATTACTAATAAAAAAATAATTAATAAAAATGCCATAAATCTATCCCCTATTTTGTAGACGCTATAACTTTTGCACAAAACAATCAATATCTGCTTATTGCGATAATTTTTTTAACAAAAATATGTAGAAGAATACATATCGGTCTAAACTGGGGAAGAAATTAGTTTTTTTATATATTTTTGGGGATATTTAATACATTAAAAAATATTGTTTCTTTTTTGAAAATTGTCAGTCTTTTTTTGTTTATAGCACAAAAAATAAAAACCGCAGAGGTGATCAAATACCACCGAATGAAAGCTCTATTTGTTGGAAAAAAAGGACGTCAATTTTGTTTGAGTGCAATGTCGCACGACCGTGCAATTGTCAGTTAAAGTGACGCAGTGCCGAATCGCAAAAAGTGCTCAGGTCCGGACGGGGGGAAATCCATCAGGGGCTGAAGTGGTTAAGGTACCCACAACACAACATATAATTTATACAAATTTACAAATTTTTATTGATATGATTTATTTTTTAAATAAAAGCACAACAGCAACTTACAAACAGTATCCATCGACAATACATCTTAACATAATAATGCCCCATACGTGTACCATCCTGCTCCACCACACATTAGCTGTCGCAATAACACAGTCTCCTTATATTACTCATGATTTTACCCTTCCTATATATTTGCTAATGTATGGGAAGGACATAGTGATTGCTCAACATGTTTTTTCTGAAAAAATTTACTTCATCAGGAGAATAGTATGGGCTAATTCAGGGACTCGTCTATGTTAAGAACCATTAGTGCAGGAGCACACAAAACAAAGAGGGTCCACCCAGCAGAAAGAGCCACCAAAACTGGACCATTCAGAAGATCAACATTATCTCATAGCCATTGGCATCAACTTTGCAGACAGGCCCTTTATTTACCAGTTCAATATCCTAAATGCAAAAAGCATGAAAGCCAGGGGTACCCATGTCCCCAATGCCTTACTATGGTGTTTTTCTCGGTCCCCTAAGATCTTAGAAATGAGCAGCCGTTTTCTAATGTAACATGATGGCAAGTGTGCTAAATTCCCCGGGCAGTCCAAACTGCGGTCTCCACTAAATTTAAGCCATTGTTGTGCTTTTATTTTATTTTTTTAAATTAATATCAATATATGTAAATTTTTTGAAATTTTAAGTTCTGTTGTAGGTATCTTCAAAGTCTGCTGGATGTTCTTCCCCCACTTTCCTTTAAACCTCCTACTGACATCCCCTTTGCATTGTTACCTGCCAACCCATAAATTACTTAAAGCTATTACCCTAAATACCAGGTTAGATTGCCCCTAATGCCGCGTACACACGGTCGGACTTTTCGGCTACAAAAGACGGACAGCCCGTTCGACAGACTTTCAACATACTTTTGGCAGACTTTTGGCGGACTTGCGGCAGACTTTTTAAGGAACGGACTTGCCTACATACGATCACACAAAAGTCCGACGGATTCGTACGTGATGTCGTACACCGGACTAAAATAAGGAAATTGATAGCCAGTAGCCAATAGCTGCCCTAGCGTGGGTTTTTGTCCGTCGGACTAGCATACAGACAAGCGGATTTCTGGGTCCGGCGAAGTTACGACGTAAAGATTTGAAGCATGTTTCAAATCTAAAGTCCGTCAGATTTGCGGCTGGAAAAGTCCGCTGAAAGTCCGGGGAAGCCCACACACGATCGGCTTTAGTCCGTCGGCGTCCGTCGGACTTTTGTAGACGAAAAGTCCGACCGTGTGTACGCGGCATAACTCCCTCTCACATCAGTTATTTTGACACTGAAGGGTTTGCAGGTACTCTGGACTTCTTGACCCGGCACTATCTCTATGCAACAGGTCATGTTTGACATTCCTTTTTGTACGATATTGATATACTGTGTTTCACACTTTGTATTACGAATGCTACTTTGTGTATTTTACCCCAACAAGAAAGAATTTTAAAAAAAAAAGTTTGATACATACTTTGTCTGCATATATACATTTTCTTGTTTTTGTGCTTTTTTTTTTTTTTGTTCATTTTTGTAGTGATGCAAAAATGATTAAAAAAATAAAAATTTTGCCTTGCCAGAAGAATAATAGATGGAGGCTGAGCAAACTCGTACTTTGTCAGTAGTGGGAAGCGTGATTTGTGAGACCAGTAGAACAGGACGTGCTTCCTGTGAGAAAGGTGAAATACCCTCATGGAAGTTTTGGGAAGCCATGTGCAGTCATTTTGTAGTGCTATCGCCCTGCTAAGGGAGCCTGCAAGCCAGGCACAAGCATAGCCAAAATAAATATCACAAAGAATTTGCTGACCACAGTTTGCAACGTCTGCCCAAAAAGTAGAATGTTATAATGAATGGTGGCATGAACATAAAATCAGCAATATAGCACTAATTCTTGCATCTCCTGCAATTAGTCAATTATAGGGCATGAAAACTCTTTTTTTTTTAGATAAAAACTGGATGAAACCTTCATCCAAACATTTGTAAGTACATTCTTTCCTCTGTTATCTCTACTATACGGGTACGCACTATCCAGCATGAAAAATGTACCAAATGTGTGTTTAGTCTAATGTGTATGAGCTTCATGTTAAAAGTGAAAACCCTGGGTAAAGCATGAGGTTAATCCCTCATACTTGGTATCTTCAAGTGTATGTCCAGCTACCTTTTTTTTTTTTTATGTAGCTCCCTCCTAGATAGGTTGCTAGGTTGTCAGGCAAATGTAGTTCTTTTTGGCTTTTCTGTAATCACTGGAGCAGCTAATGATTTCTTTGGGCTGTTCTAGATCTCACAGGTTGCAGATTTGGCTGCCTTCTGGAAGTTTCCAGAACATAGGGCTGGGAGAGTCAAATGGGAAGCTTGAATATTTTTTGTGCTTCATCCAATTCCTGGGGGGGGGTGTTCAGTAGGTGGCTGGCAAGAATATACATTATCTGGGGTCTGGATAGGGTTGCCACCTGTCCAGGATTCACTCGGACAGTTCGGGATTTGAATCATGTGTCAGAGTTTCAGTCCACCTGAAACCCGGACACATTAATCAGACCAGACTGTGGCTCTCCAAGTGACCGAGATAGTCATACACAATTTTGTTGCCGCTGTGGGTAGCTGTTTGGGGGGCAGGTTTGGCATCACTGAAGGGAGGGGTGATGATGTCAGCAAGGGCAATTTGGCCACACCCACTGGCACGCTCTGTGCGCTACATTACTACTCTCTTTGGGGCACCCAAATGTGTCCCAGGTCTTTTATAATCCTATAGTCTTTACTGCAAAAAAAAAAATAAAAAATTGCCCCGTGTTTGGGTTTGGCTTGAAGAAAAGGTGGCAACCCTAGGTCTGGAGCAGCCATACCTTGTTCTGCTAGACATGTTCCTTATCCCCAGGGGCTGCAGCCCCTTTCAGACAGTTCTACTCAAGTTTGCTGATGCTCATTGAGGTCCCAGCTTTAGCAAGGCCGGGGGGGCCTATTTCCAAGTATCTTGGGAGCCAGCTAAGGGACTTCACCTATAGAGAGCTCACTGAGGAAGTGCCTGGTGGAAGCAGAAAGGTGTATAGTTGTCCTGTGGCATTATGAGTATTACCTCTCCCTCACTAAAGAGTGTCTGGTGGAAGCTGGAAGTGAGTAGCTATCCTGCAGTCAAAGAAAGTCTGAAGTAAGCTAAGAACTGTGCAGCTGTCCTGTGAGTGCTTACCTGAGCTCCAGATCCTGGTGAGTGTGTTCTGTTTTTTTGGGTAGAAGTGCTAGTGGTAGCTCTCACTGACATGGCTCCTACAATGTCTTAGTTCTGGACATTCCCCTTTGTCCCTGGCATAAAGACTGCTCAGAGAAGCCTAGCCTAAGTGTTTCCTCCTATTCCTATACAGTATCCTTAGAGTATCCCATATCACCCTGCACCCCCCTGTTAAAGTTTATCAGCAATAAAGCTTAAAATGACAACTCTAGACTGCTTACTGGAATCAAAG
This sequence comes from Aquarana catesbeiana, assembly GCF_042186555.1. NCBI lineage: Eukaryota > Metazoa > Chordata > Amphibia > Anura > Ranidae > Aquarana > Aquarana catesbeiana. The sequence continues at coordinate 273,221,201 of NC_133331.1, read as the reverse complement.
TGAATGGATTTTTTTGGGTGGCTGGTGGCCTCTGTATGAGAAAGAACCAGGTAAATTCAAGGCTCCTATGGGGGTAACACTACATTGAGTTTGGGGTATATTGGGGAGACCCTATCAGGTTATAAAAGTATGCAGTGCTTTATTAAATGGATTTCCAATCTTATTGTCACAGTTACATAGGTAATCAGGCTGAAAAAAGACACAAGTCCATCTAGTTCAACCCCCCCCCCCCCCCCCCAAAAAAAAAAAAACACCTATATTGCACAGAAAGTGAAGAAAAATTTGTAACAGTGACAAAGACAGCAATTAAGAGCTGACTAGCTTAAGCTTTCTCCCACTCTACTAAAAAAAAAAAAATATTTGTTGTTATCGATATACGTCCACTTCCTGTCTGCTGAAACCATTCAGCAGAACAGGAAGTGAGGAGAAATCTCTCTAACTTTTTGGAAGAAAAACCCAACAGGGCTTTTTATCTTTCTGCAGTCTATCTAAAACTAAAAAAAAAAGTTTTGGTTGGCCATACACTTTTACCCTTAAAGTGTATGCTCACCATTACTTAGTTTCAGCCTAGGTGGACCAAAATACCTTGACCCTGTCTGGAGCTTGCGCCTCCGGAGACTTTGGAGGAGCCCACAGCTCCCTTGTGCACTTTTTTGTGCGGTGTGATTTTATGCTTCACTTTTCTATTCGCAGAGGTTTGTTTTACAACGTACTCACCGTGGAACATAAAAAAAAAGGTCCTCAATGTTTGGAAATATATTACATGCCTTGCTGCGCTGTGGTGTTATTCATTTTAAATGGCACCCCAACACACTAAGGCAATGCACCTGCTTTTCAAGTTCCATAACAAGCATTAGCCCACACAAGTGTAACTGGGCCCTAAAGTTTAAAAGAGAGAAGTATGGCCAAAGTTTGCTTGGTCATACTTCTTTTCTGGATCACTGAAGTGCACTTATTTCTACACACCTGTGACCCACATTTAGCCGACAGCAGGCTAAAGCCCGCTGTCAGTTGATGTCATAGAGCGGGCCCAGGCTCTGCAAGGATCCTGACTTTAATGCTGGAATCCACCCAGATTTTTGGCTCAGGGTTTGTAGATCCTGAGATCTACAAAGCTCTGCCTGGCAGGACAGGAGACCTGATTTTTCCCTGCTCTAGTTAAGTAACACTTTGGTGTCTTGCATCCCACCCCAACCTGTGAGTGGACAGTGAAAGAGGAAACAATGGGCGGACCAAGCTGCCCCCTCCTCCTATCAGCATGGCCCTTGTTCTCACATGATCACATCTCCATCTCCCAGTCTGAGCTCTGCTGTCCAGTTGAGTAAAATAGACTAATACCAAGTCAAACTCTGGTAATTACACTACTTGCATCAATGTATTTATTAAACAGAGCTGAAATTGGTTGTGCATATTATATCTGCTAAGAATTCAGCTTTAAAGTAAATCAATATCTCTCTCTGTATACAGTATTGTTAATTGCTTTTTTCCTTCTATGAAATGTTTTGTTAAAGAACCCCACATGTTATTTTCCTGTTTGAGATCTTCAATAAAGATATCAACAATTTAAGTCACTCTTTGTTTACTGTGCTTTCCTCAGCTCTCTTTTGCTACATACACTGTAAGTCATAATTTTTGCTTACACCAGGTACCAGCAACTGCATTTACTCCATATACAGTATACGTATCTCCCAATAGTCCCGGATTTAACAAAATCCCGACATCCCACAGATCCCGGCTGTGTCCTATCATCAGCTGAGCTCTGTAAGTAATATACTGAACACCAATGTTTTCCAGTGAACACCAATGTCTAACACCATAACTTCTCAAGGCACCAGTGCCCCCCTCTGCTGCTATAGTGTGCCAGTGCCCCCCTCTGCTACCATATTGTACAAGTGCCCCTCTCTGCTGCCATAGTGTACCAGTGCCCCCCTCTCTTCCCAAGGAGTACCAGTTTCCCCCTCTCCTCCCATAGAGTACCAGTGCACCCCTCTCCTCCCATAGAGTATTAGTGCCCTTCTGACCCCCTACAGAGCACTGGGTTCCCCCTTCCTTCCAAAGAGTACCAATGCCTCCCCCCTTCCCTATTGGAGCCTTTTTCTTGCTTCGAGCACCGATGCAGAGCATTTTCTTCTTCCCACTAACCACCAACTTTAGCTATTATTTTCCTACCAAATAGTCAGCAATATCAGATATAGTTTCTCCAACTGACCACCTACCCTACACTGGGATTTTTCTTCCTCCCCCTGACCACTGATGCCAAATATTTTTGGCATTTTTTTTCTCCTGCTGACCTCCAACACTGACCATTTTTTTTCTCCTGCTGATCAACACGATAAGGGGTACCATGTGTGAGCTGGGGATAGGTAGCGGAGATTAAAGCTCCCTGGGATGAGCACACTTTCAAGCACAGATACTAGTTTAATGAAGTAGAATCCAACAGTGCAGTGTTTATTGGTGCTATTTACAAGTCCATTTACAGTCCAAAACTTCAAAACAAAATCATGGCATTAACGTCAAAAATATAAGTCCTAACTATCAGGCTGAGCAACCTTGAGGCTTGTCAGTCTCCACATATGCAATATTACAGATTAGACCAACCTTTCAGCTCTCCCAGACATGACTTGTCTGTTCCCCACGTTTGAGAGCACTGACTGCAGGTTCCAGGTGAGTGTAAATTGTCCAAGGGGAGAGTAGCAAAACTAACTGGTACCGAGGCTTAGAGATCTCTTAATGTGTATGAGAGGAGCCTGGGAGATGTGTAAACTCCAAACAGGACTTTTCCACGCTCCCTCTACAACACACTAATACACATGACAAAAAATGGAGTTTAACGTGTATCCTCACAGGGTGACACTGTGGATGCACTGGTAACAATATGCCAACGTCCCAATATTAATTGGAAAAAAAACTAGGAAATTGCAAAAATGGACTTTGTAGGCACACATATAAGATAAAAAATATTGAGCTTTAAATTGGATAGAGTTAAAACAGTGGTATACAAAAACATAAAAAGATCACACATCATACTATGATTACATAAAACAAAATTACCTCAGAGTCTGAGATAACAACTCAAATTAATATATTCTAATCCCCTGGGATGGAAATAATTGTAATAGAACCAATAACAATATCCAGGAGGAGTGGGGTGCATGGAGCAGTAGAGTCTCAGAAAGAGGTCACAAGAAGATATTCCGCTGTTATTGGTTCTATTACAATTATTTCCATCCCAGGGGATTAGAATATATTAATTGGAGTTGTTATCTCAGTCTCTGAGGTCATTTTGTTTTATGTAATCATAGTATGATGTGTTGTCTTTTTATGTTTTTGTATACCACTGTTTTAATTCCATCCAATTAAAAGCTCAATATTTTTTATCTTATGTGTGCCTACAAAGTCCATTTTTGCAATTTCCTAGTTTTTTTTTCCACTCTGCTACACATGACACATATTGCTGACTGCTACACTCTCTACATTGCATTATACATAACAAAGTTCATACTGCTGTACATCGCATACTCCTTACCAAAGTATAAACTGGCTCAAAAGTTTTGGTTCTTCGTTTTCAAAAATGTTACTTTAAGGTACATTCATTTAATGTGTTAGCTCTCTTTCAATTTTTTTTAGATTTATGTGTGTCTGTTTTATTTTTTTTAGGTGTCACTTGTAATACTGTGAAAAGAATATAAAAGCGTGTTTGTGCGCTGCCACCTAACCAAAATATCTGTCTGTTGGCTACCACTATGACAATATGCTTTCCCACATACAACATAGAGTATCGATCTATATTAAGGTGATTGCGCTGCCCAGATAATGTGACTATTAGCAATCCTAAATCAATAAGGAACACATAACATATACAGTGTCAGATAAATACAAATTTTGGAGCTATTCATATTGGAGCTGGTATGCTAATAAGGAGGATCTAAGAGGACGACCAGCATCTGGTGTGCAAGACAGCATTTTCTCAAGAGCTGTGTTGGCCCATATATGGTGAGAATAAGGTGAGAATCCATTTCACCTGGTGGAGGAGCACTATTGTATGTCTTGCTGGAGCACAGAGGGGATCTAGGAATTCCTTATTCACTGTTTTTCTTCTGTGAAGAAGCTTACTAGATTATTTCTTTTGGACTTTTGGGGTTTTTTTTTCTTTTCCTTTTTGCACTTGATTTGGACTTGTTAAGACTCTTGCACTAAAATGTTTATTTATCAGAAACAGTAGATGTTATTTGTGCCTTATTGATTGAGGATTGCTATTAGTCACATTTATCTGGGCAGTGCAATCACCTGAATATATATCTGTACTTTAAAACCAGGATCACATTTATTTTAAAAAATATCCAGGGTACTCACATTTTAGCAAATAAAAACAGGCATGTTCAAAAGCAGCAGGGTGAAGCTCTGACGTCACGACGCTGCAACGTGTTGACCGCGGCCATCTTTGTGGTTGGAAACGAACGTACCTTATGCAGACTGCTGCTTTTGAACATGCCTGTTTTTATTTGCTAAAATGAAAGTACCCTGGATATTTGTTAAAATAAATGTGATCCTGGTTTTAAAGTATTACACCATGAGGAGTTCTTTTTTTTGTATCTTATGTATGCACCTCTGAATATTCATCTGATGAGACTACAAGATCCAGCCATCTAATGACCCTAATGAAATAGTTTCCTGGCTCTGTGGATTTATCATGCTTGTTTGACCACCTGTAATTTAGTGGTCCATTCTTTTTGGTAAGAGGCCTGGTGTGTTGATGTTCGGTGGAGGATAAGTTCGTGCTCACCTAATTTGTGTCTCTGTTTACACCATGGGTGGTTCCAGGTTTTTCCCTGAACAAGGACTTTATCATAAACACTATGGACTTTTACTTTTAAAGTGGAGTTCCACCCACTTTTACAACTCTTCAGCATCCCTCACTAAACTGCGCACTGTAAACAAATTGGATATTTGTAATTTTTTTTTTAAATCAGCACCTACTGTATATCTGCTGTATTCATTTTTCACTTCCTCCTCCCTGGCCGTGGCCCATCGCATCATTTCCTGTTTGCAATGCCTTCTGGGAAGAGGCGGCAACTTCCTCTGATGCTGCCGTTGCTATGGAAACCTGACCTGAAACCTATTACACTGCTTGTGCTGCACTGAGCATGTGCGAGATCTGCAAGGATGAGATCCAGGAAGAAATACAGTCTGGCTTCAGATGCCCACACTTAAGATGGCCACGGCCTGCTGTAAGTTTATAAAATAACAAACTACTGCTATAAACTAACAAAATAGACCTTAGTTTACAGACTAACTTTACTAGAATACATTAAGCTTGTGTATTATAGGGGTATTTTTATTTAAAAAGTATAATTTCGACCAGAACACCACTTCAATGTTATGTTTTTAGCACTGCGTACACCTATAGTTTCTATGCTTTACGTCAGCTGCTTTACTATTATTACTAGCACAGTGATCAATCTTGAATTTAATATCTGTACTTGTGGTACAGTAGTTAAGGGGTATTTTGTGGGTCCAAGGATTGCAGCATATGTGTGCAGGGTGTACTGTGAGTAAGCTTAAACTGTATTAAATTATGTTTCTTTAGGCCACATCCAATATCCTGTGCAGTGTAGCCATATCCCATTTTTCTCAGTGGCGCGCTGCTCCGGTTTTCCGCTTTCTAGGTTGTCCCTCTTTCTCAGCTCCTGATGTTGGGAGGTATGAGGTCTATCGCATTTACAGTAGGCCCCAAATTTTGGTTCAGTAGCTTTGAATATTTGTATACACTTCATCTACTTCTTATATTTTCTAAAAATAAGTCTAATTTGGAAGTAATCCGAGGCACAAGCCTGCCTCTGTTCTGTGTTATATAGTTGTACTGGAGCAACCCTACACAAAGACTTTTTATTGCACACAAATTTTTTTTTTGTCAGCAGGAACTTCAAATGCCCTCGAGAGTTTCTGTCCATATGTGTGTGTATGTGAGTGTGTGTCAGAGAAGACTTGTGTTTTTGAAGTCGGGTATAAATACATATACACACCGCAGCACAGTCGCTGACGCAGCACTAGGTCACTAGTACAGGAATCTAACAAAGAAAGTTTTATGTAGGCTGTCCAAGGACAAGAGCAGCTCAGCATGGACTCTACGGCATGCCTTTTCACACACCATACTTTACAGGATCATTACAGAGATACTCCATCTTGTCATTACGGAGAAAATAAATCCTTAAATGCCCTCACTGGCCTCTACGTATTATCAAGGTATAAACTTTATTTAAAAGGATATTTCAGAATTATTTCTTTAGCTCCTTATATAATTTTACTGATTATGTACACTGTTATACGACTATGGTGGTATTTGAATAAGGCTACATTTGCCCTTTGGTCTCCTTTTCGTATATAATGTCCATGGCTTGCACTGTCCATAAGAAGCAGATTAGTTTGTTGTCCTGCAGTTATTACTTTATATAGAGAGGTCCTTTGTGTTTAGAGATAAATCATGAGAACCAGTAACTAAAAAAGTAGGCTGGCTAAAATAAAGTTATCACCAGAACAAAACTGGACACCTAAAGAAAATGTAGTGTAGAGTACACAGGGTTCTGTGGCAAGTCATTGGCTATAGTATATTTGGTCATGTTATCAGTGGTAACATGGAGAGCCTGAGATCACCAGCCAGTGGCTCATAAAAGTAATAGTCTTTATTGAACACTCAAAACAAATAAACAAAAAAAACAGCTTTCTTCAGCAAAAATAAACATTATAATGGCTCACCGCCAAGATACCAGTCCCACACTTAGGTTTAGGGTTCTGTATTGGAGTACAGGAAAAGCCATAGCAGCTCAGCAAAACATAGTCTTGGTCTCCAGATAGTCCACACTTTTTCACAGCTGAGATCCACTCCACACTACCTCATAGACATGTCCTGACTCCTTCCTGCTGCTTTTCAAGCCCCCCATGCAGGTGGATTAACCCTGGTGGGACCAAAGCCTCTGTAATCAGGGTTTGGAGGCTCTTTCCCACCCAAAATCTCACAGAACCTCAGAATTTCATGTCCCAAATGAGAATTTACTATTCCAGATACTGAAATTAGTCCTCTGTTCTCCAGCTGGACTTCCTTGGAACACCTCACCATGCTCCTAAAATATCTCCTGAACTCTCCTTTAAAGCTACCACAACCCAAACAGTGGGGAAATATATCTCCTGTCCAGGACCCATCCCTGGTGTACTGTACAGCAAGTATAAACCATGTCTATATAGCAATATTTAAAAGATGTCTTGTTACCACTGTTTAAAATAAGCCATGTTCTATAACCCCAAATGGATACACACTTTTTCCTATCAGTTATGTTCTTGTGGTGCCATCATAGCATTTGGCCAATAAATACTTATAAAGCATGGTGGTCGCAGTTGTACTAATACACACTAGAGAAAGAGGATCAAGAGGAGAACCCCTGATAAAAATAACTATATTTACAGATCACAGTACATTAATGTGATGGTTACTGGGTAGGATGCACCTTACATTTGTGGTCATTTGGGAAGAATTACAGGTAGCTTACAGGTAGCTAAAAAGACCATTGATGCCAATGGTTACTTATCTGAGAGGCAGATGTTGCTCATTGGACAAGGAACTCCTAGCATTGTCTGAAGGAACCCTAATTTAGAAAGGCTGCTATATTCTATGTCTTGTCCTATTTCCATTTCTTATGCAATTGGCTTCTATTGAACAGGCATGGACACAGGTGGATCGAAATTTAGCCGATCCGGCTGAATACTTTAGGATCATCTGCACAATAGGAAAGGTTTTGTAGACTAAAGAGTGTCTGTAGTCTGTATAATCTGCTGCATACACATTTGTTCTTACTTGGAACTTGTCTGTGCAGTGTAGCTCCTCTATTTCATACCTAATTATATACTTTCTATCACACATTGATGTGTTTGATGTTTTTCTCACCACTGCAATTCGCACACAACAAGCCACTGTGTCTTGCTCTGCAATTTGGAGGTTCTTTGTCAAAGAACTTAAAGGCAAAACTAGGCAGAACTATTAGATGACAGAGAGATGCTTGTAAAGGATCTGACATTTTAATGGATTTTTAAAAACCTATTGGTGCATACACATAAAGACCAGTAAGCCAGTGCTGACCAGTGAGGACGAGAAGAGCTTTATCTTGTATCCTGTGCTAATGTGGAATAAAGGAGAGTCAACACAGTGCGTGATCTTCCATTTGTCTTCATTTAGAAGAAAAGAAAGTCAGTTAGCATTAGCAACATATTGTTTAGGGCAGGGGTCTACAAACTGCAGCCCGGGGGCCAGATGCTGCCCTTTGCTTGCCTTTATCTGGCCCTTGGGACACTATGCCTCCTACTGATATGAGACACTTTTCTGCCCTCTAAAACCAAAAATGGGGCATAATTCATGCCACTGGCACCAACAATGGGGCACTATTCCTTCCCCCTACTATCAAAGATGGGGTGCACTGTTTACTCCCACTGATGCCTGGAAAATTGTCTATTTAGGCTGCCCACAGTCCGGCCCCCCTAAAATCTGAAGGACAGTAAACTGGCCCTTTGTTTAGAAAGTTTGGAGATCCCCGGTTTAGGGAATTGTCAAATGTATCACTGTACAGGGAATTCCAATCTGATGATCTGCATAAATATATATCTGCTAATTCATTGAAATAGCACTGACTAATAAATTGTGAATCCTGGCAAACGGAATTTCTTGTTTGAAAGAAGAACTGTTAAAGCGGAACTTTAAACAAAAATAAAAGATTCAATGAATGTGGTTCTGTATTAATACATTAATAAAGCTGACTCCAGGTGTGATCTCCAGTGCATACTTACATTGGTCCAGCTTGGCAGCGGTGCTGAGAGAGTGACCCCCTGTAGTCAGTGTGCAGTGGGGCAGCCGCTCAGCACAGGACCCAGAAGAGCATGGCGATCGCTTTAGTAGCACCCACTACTACAGTGATTGTCCGCTCCCCCAGCAGTCCATCCTTGCTTACATCGGTCCAAGCTGGATAAATAATTAGGAGTGAGAGCACACCTGGAGTTCAGCTTTAAATGTATTATTTTAACCCCTTCCTGACCGGCGCACGCCGATGTACGTCGGCAGAATGGCGCGGCTGGGCAAATGGGCTTACAGGTACGTCCATTTGAATTCCCCTCCGTGCCATTGCGTGTGCGCGCTGGCCGGGAGCTCCGTAAGTCAGGTCGCGGGTCCCGCAGACTTGATCGTCGCGGGGATACCCGCGATCGCCTCACGGAGAGGACGAACGGGGAGATGCTGATGTAAACAGCATCTCCCCGTTCTGCCTAGTGACAAGTGTCACTGATCTCTGCTCCCTGTCATCGCGAGCAGAGATCAGTGTAGTGTCACAGCTAGCCCATCCCCCCTACAGTTAGAAATCACTCCCTAGTACTGACTTAACCCCTCCCCGCCCCCTAGTGGTTAACCCCTTCACTGCCAGTGTCATTTACACAGAAATCAGTGCATTTTTATAGCACTGATTGCTGTATAAATGACAATGGTCCCAAAAATGTGTCAAAAATGTCCGACGTGTCCGCCATAATGTCGCAGTCACAATAAAAATCGCTGATCGCCGCCATTACTAGTAAAAAAAAAAAATTATTAATAAAAATGCCATAAAACTATCCCCTATTTGTAAACGCTATAACTTTTGCGCAAACCAATCACTAAACGCTTATTGCGATTTTTTTTACCAAAAATATGTAGAAGAGTACGTATCGGCCTAAACTGAGGAAAAAAAATGTTTTTTATATATTTTTGGGGGATATTTATTATAGCAAAAAAGTAAAAAATAATGCATTTTTTTCAAAATTGTCGCTCTTATTTTGTTTATAGCGCAAAAAATAAAAATTGCAGAGGTGATCAAATACCACCAAAAGAAAGCTCTATTTGTGGGGAAAAAAGGACGTCAATTTTGTTTGAGAGCCACATCGCATGACCGCGCAATTGTCAGTTAAAGCGACGTAGTGCCAAATCGCAAAAAGTGCTCTGGTCAGGAAGGGGGTAAAATCTTCCGGGGCTGAAGCGGTTAAATGCAAACAGTGGAAATCCCTAAACTTGACTTGGTGTTTGTCTCTTGCAATTCCATTTGCAGAGCTCACACTGGGGGAGGAAGACTCATTGAAGGACTGACATGAATCTAGGATGGAAAAGGACCTGGGGGTCCTAGTAGATGATAGGCTCAGCAATGGCATGCAATGCCAAGCTGCTGCTAACAAAGCAAACAGAATATTGGCATTAAAAAGGGGATTAATTCCAGGGATAAAACAATAATTTTCCCGCTCTACAAGACTCTGGTCCGGCCGCACCTAGAGTATGCTGTCCAGTTCTGGTCACCAGTCCTCAGGAAGGACGTACTGGAAATGGAGCGAGTACAAAGAAGGGCAACAAATCTAATAAAGGGTCTGGAGGATCTTAGTTATGAGGAAAGGTTGTGAGCACTGAACTTATTCTCTCTGGAGAAGAGACGCTTGAGAGGGGATATGATTTCAATTTATAAATACCGTACTGGTGACCCCACAATAGGGATAAAACTTTTTCACAGAAGGGAGTTTAACAAGACTCGTGGCCACTCATTAAAAATAGTAGAAAAGAGGTTTAACCTTAAACTACGTAGAGGGTTCTTTACTGTAAGAGCGGCAAGGATGTGGAATTCCCTTCCACAGGCGGTGGTCTCAGCGGGGAGCATCGATAGTTTCAAGAAACTATTAGATAAGCACCTGAACGACCGCAATATACAGGGATATACAATGCAATACTGACACATAATCACACACATAGGTTGGACTTGATGGAATTGTGATTATTTTCTACCTCATCTACTATGTAACTATGTGCTGACAAAGCATTTTGATAGAAGGAGAAATCAGAATGATGGAGAGATAAGCTCATCACTGTGTTGCTTCTCCTTCACTGTCCAGACACAGGCTGCAGACGGATCCATTAAAGCGTGGGCTCAGGGGAAGTGACTTGAATAACGCTTTCCATCATTTAACCCCGAAGGGCATCTAGTGATAGAAAATAGTACTGTGGGAGGCAGCTTTGGATTGAAGGTGAGTTTTGTACCAGAAGCTTTTTTTTTTGTTGCATCTTTTCATTTTTATTTTACTGCATTTTTGCTTTAATCATTTGGAAAGATTTTCCATTATTTGGAGTAATCTGTGCCATTGACACTTCAGAATTTAATCTTGCACTATTATTTGATAATGAAACAATCAAAGTGAGCTATTAACCGCTCTCCGAGTGTGTTTAATAACTCGCTTTGATTGTTTGGTTTTTAGACTTAATTTTAGTCTTATAACGAGCGGCTCTCAATTTACACATGGTTTAATATGATCTTTTTTACTATTTTTTAATCATATATTATAATTTTCTACCTATCTTATACACATAATATATTTTTTCATTTTTATTTTGGTTTGCACGGGTGTAGGGATTTTACATTGAATTATTTGATAACGGTTGGGGATTGGCCCCGTCAAACAGCTCTAAACTGTCTGGCCCTTTAAATTGCAGTGTTCACAAAGGCTACCCTATAGCAGTCTTATACATTACAGACTAAAGCGCTGTACATCCCGAGAGTCTCTAGAGATTCTTTACTGATTTCTTGTTGGCCATTTCCTCTTCCACACTATTGACTAGTAACACAGATGTTAATGTGTCCAGCTCCAGTCTTTCTCTGCTGTCATCTATTAATGGGATGTATTCTGTCTATTCCCCTATTCATTCTTGCTTGCCCACTTAACCCCATCATTGCTAATATCTCAGGATTTTGTGTCTCTTTTTGTGCTGTTAAGCTTATTTAAATTGATACTATAATGTATTTTCTGCACTTCAATTAGCATTGCTTACCTCCTATGAGGGTCACCCTTTAGCACAGTGTGTAGGCCAAGGACATACCCCCACTTAGGAAAATTGGTATTAGTACAGCACAGTGGCTTAGCTCATATGCCTTACAGTCAGGGCTGGCCCAAGACATTGTGCTGCCCGGGTCCAAGAATGAAACGCTGCCCCCCCCCCCCCCCCTCGAAAAAAAATCACGCCCATCCAGCAAAGAGACATTTCCATAAAGCAAAGATACATCCCCAAATAGTAAAGAGACATGCCCAGTCCAGCAGAGACATCCCTATATATTCAGCAAAGAGACATGCCCCCTCCAGCAAAGAGACATGCCCCTTCCAGTATAGAGAAATGCCCCCCTCCAGTAACGAGACATGCCCCCTCCAGTAAAGAGACATGCCCCTTCCAGAAAAGAGACATGCCCCCTCCAGTAAAGAGACATGCCCCTTCCAGAAAAGAGACATGTCCCCTCCTGCAAAGAAACATGCCCCCTCCAGCAAAAAGACATGCCCCTTCCAGAAAATAGACATGTCCCCTTCCTGCAAAGAGACATGCCCAATCCAGCAAAGAGACATGCCCCCTCCAGAAAAGAGACATGTCCCCTCCTGCAAAGAGACATGCCCCCTCCAGCAAAGAAACATGCCCATCCAGCAAAGAGACATGCCCCCTCCAGCAAATAGACATGCCCATCCAGCAAAGAGACATGCCCCCTCCAGCAAAGAGAAATGCCCAATCCAGCAAAGAAACATGCCCCCTCCTGCAAAGAGACATGACCCCTCCAGTAAAGAGACATGTCCCCTCCAGCAAAGAGACATGTCCCCTCCAGCAAAGAGACATGTCCCCTCCAGTAAAGAGACATGACCCCTCCTGCAAAGAGACATGACCCCTCCAGTAAAGAGACATGATCCCTCCTGCAAAGAGACATGTCCCCTCCAGTAAAGAGACATGATCCCTCCTGCAAAGAGACATGTCCCCTCCAGTAAAGAGACATGATCCCTCCAGTAAAGAGACATGCCCCCTCCTGCAAAGAGACATGTCCCCTCCAGTAAAGAGACATGTCCCCTCCTGCAAAGAGACATGACCCCTCCAGCAAAGAGACATGTCCCCTCCAGTAAAGAGAAATGCCCAATCCAGCAAAGAAACATGCCCCCTCCTGCAAAGAGACATGACCCCTCCAGTAAAGAGACATGTCCCCTCCAGCAAAGAGACATGTCCCCTCCAGCAAAGAGACATGTCCCCTCCAGTAAAGAGACATGACCCCTCCTGCAAAGAGACATGACCCCTCCAGTAAAGAGACATGATCCCTCCTGCAAAGAGACATGTCCCCTCCAGTAAAGAGACATGATCCCTCCAGTAAAGAGACATGCCCCCTCCTGCAAAGAGACATGTCCCCTCCAGTAAAGAGACATGTCCCCTCCTGCAAAGAGACATGACCCCTCCAGCAAAGAGACATGTCCCCTCCAGCAAAGAGACATGACCCCTCCTGCAAAGAGACATGCCCCCTCCAGCAAAGAGACATGTCCCCTCCAGCAAAGAGACATGACCCCTCCTGCAAAGAGACATGCCCCCTCCAGCAAAGAGACATGTCCCCTCCAGTAAAGAGACATGACCCCTCCTGCAAAGAGACATGACCCCTCCAGCAAAGAGACATGTCCCCTCCAGTAAAGAGACATGACCCCTCCTGCAAAGAGACATGACCCCTCCAGCAAAGAGACATGTCCCCTCCAGCAAAGAGACATGACCCCTCCTGCAAAGAGACATGCCCCCTCCAGCAAAGAGACATGTCCCCTCCAGTAAAGAGACATGTCCCCTCCAGCAAAGAGACATGTCCCCTCCAGTAAAGAGACATGTCCCCTCCAGCAAAGAGACATGTCCCCTCCAGTAAAGAGACATGACCCCTCCTGCAAAGAGACATGCCCCCTCCAGCAAAGAGACATGTCCCCTCCAGCAAAGAGACATGTCCCCTCCAGCAAAGAGACATGACCCCTCCAGTAAAGAGACATGACCCCTCCAGTAAAGAGACATGTCCCCTCCAGTAAAGAGACATGTCCCCTCCAGTAAAGAGATATGCCCAACCCAGCAAAGAAAAATGTCCCCTCCAGCAAAGAAACATGATCCCTCCAGTAAAGAGACATGACCCCTCCAGTAAAGAGACATGTCCCCTCCAGTAAAGAGACATGACCCCTCCAGAAAAGAGACATGCCCAATCCAGCAAAGCAACATGCCCCTTCCAGTAATGAGAAATGCCCCCTCCAGCAAAGAGACATGCCCCTTCCAGAAAAGAGACATGCCCCTTCCAGAAAAGAGAAATGCCCCCTCCAGAAAAGAGACATGCCCCTTCCAGAAAAGAGAAATGCCCCCTCCAGAAAAGAGACATGCCCCCTTCTGCAAAGAGACATGCCTAATCCAGCAAAGAGACATGCCCAATTCAGCAAAGAAAAATGCCCCCTCTAGTATAGAGACATGCCCCTTCTAGTATAGAGACATGCCCCCTCTAGTATAGAGACATGCCCCCTCTAGTATAGAGACATGCCCCTTCTAGTATAGAGACATGCCCCCTCTAGTATAGAGACATGCCCCCTCTAGTATAGAGACATGCCCCTTCTAGTATAGAGACATGCCCCTTCTAGTATAGAGACATGCCCCTTCTAGTATAGAGACATGCCCCCTCTAGTATAGAGACATGCCCCTTCTAGTATAGAGACATGCCCCCTCTAGTATAGAGACATGCCCCCTCTAGTATAGAGACATGCCCCCTCTAGTATAGAGATATGCCCCCTCCAGCAAAGAAACATGCCCAAAAAAATCAGCTCAGCTCACAGGTATATAAGAGCTTTTTGCACTCTGGGCGTCTATACCCTATGCATTCCATCTTAGCATTTTAGTGCACCTAGGAGGCACAGGCACAGCATCTAGCCCTACTACCTACACACCTCCCAACATTCTGAGATGGGAATGAGGGATACCTACTTGCAAACGTATGTAGGCATAAGACACACACCCCTGACACACCCCCTAAAGGAGAATTAACCCAAAAAAGGTTAATTAAATCCACAAGGACTTTTTTTACCACTTCTATTCCTTTATATTGGCTTTTAAATTTACAAATGCAGCAATTTAGAAATTGGATGAAAGGTTTAGCATTGGGAAACAATTTTGAAAGATAAAAAAGTGCATTTTATATACAACTTTATAGATCAGAGCAACATGAGGGACAAAGAGGGGCAAAGAGGGACAGAGGGACATTGCTCCAAATCAGGGACAGTCCCTCCAAATCAGGGACAGTTGGGAGCTATGCTACCTGCCACCTGTCAAAGTCTATGGCAGGCTGAAATATATTGTGGCTGGACAGGGCTGAACACTTTATTGAGTTGTTCTCACATTCAGGGCCCTATGTGTTCAGGAACGAATGCCTGGAATGCAGAATACCCACTAAAATATGTTGCGGCTGGATGGGCCTGAAAACTGTACCGGGTGGTAGTGCCAACTTTTTGGTGATTTCTTCTCACACAGATAGAATGGGAATTGAGCTAAAAATCTCCCCCCTCCTATATCTATATAAAGGTTACCATAAAGACCAGAAAGTGAGTGAAAATCTCTCCATCAGAGACACAAAGAATTAAGCATTTCCCAAGGTGGAGAGACATGCTGCTCTCCACAGTACAGGGGCAATCAAAGGGTTAAATGTGCTCCTAGGGAGTGCTTTCTAACTGTGTGTTGGGGGACTGTGTTTGTGCTTTAACTGGGGGAATACAGAGATCCGTGTTCCTGCTTAGCAGAAACACAAGATCTCCATCTTCCCTATTAACAAAACAGTGGTGAACATCGGGTCTGCCAGACCTGCTGATTGGCTCCGGCTGTGTCCAATCACAGCGGACGTGGCCAAGTACCAGTTATCAAGCAGCTGTCTCTGTTCTAGCTATGTTCTCGGATGGCTGCAGAAGGGGGGGGGGGGGCTGGCCTTGTAGATAGGCTTACAACAAAGGATGTAGGAACATTGGACAACATACTACATGTACTTTGTCTCCGGGGGACAGACCACTGTACAGAATTAAGTGTACCAGAAAAATCAACTAGGGCTGCTTCACACCGCACTTTCTGTGTTCCAGATGCTTTTTCTTACATACGCGTTTACACACATGCGTTTGATATTTTCAATGTGCGTTTTTTCCTTTCCTTCCGTTTTTTTGACACTTCAATTCATATGCATTTTTGTGCGTTTACATGCGTTCCAGATGAAAAAATGCAAAAAAAAAAGAATGTAAAAAAGAAGAAAACAAAATGTAAAAAGTCAACTTTTGTTGATTGCATTGAAAACTGACCGCACTGGAGTGAACTAAGGACATTGGAATACATGGAAAACACTGGGAGTGCGTTTTTAGTGCAGTTTACAAATACACAGAATCGCATTGGTGTGAACCAGCCCTTAAAAGATCATCAGTGAAATGCAACAACTGAATTTAATAATTTATAATATTAAAATTTACACTTTATGTAAACCAAAAGTAGTAATGTCAACATTACTAAAAACCACATTATTATTTTGAGCAAATGAGTACCTTCTGTATTTCTTGCCATGAATACAAATCTGTTATCACCTAAGCTACCAGCCATCACGTGGTTTCAGACTACCAATCAATGCAGTCCAATATTTTCAATCAGAATGGAGATAAGAGAATCAATAAGGCAGCCCCTTACATGGTTTTCTATGGAACACGTTCTGTAGTGCAAATCTGCAAAATGCAAAAAGCTCTAAAAACACATAGGTGTGAACCAGGTCTTAAGCAGGTAAAAGGTCTGGAGTTGATTATTTGCATTTGAAATCTATTGCTGTGAACCTACATCATGCGTTCAAAGGAGCTGTCCATTCAAGTGAAACAGGCCATTGTAAGGCTTCAAAGACTAAACAAACCCATCAGAGAGATAGCAGCAACATTAGGAGTGGCCAAATCAACAGTTTGGTACATTCTGAGGAAAGAAGAATGCACTGGTGAGCTCAGCAACATAAAAAGGCCTGGATGTCCACGGAAGACAACAGTGGTGGATAATCGCAGGATCCCCCTATGGTAAAGAAAAACCCATTTATAACAACATCCAGACAAGTGAAGGACACTCTCCAGGAGGTGGGCGTATCATTGTGTAGCCCCCAGGAGGCTGCAAGACCATTCTTCTGGTGCCATGCAATCTCGCACATGTGCAGTGTTGAGCCGGATGTGATTTCTCAGGAAGTAACAGCCAGCTACCAAATCCAAGATGGCGGCACCAGGGATCCTCACCGTGATTCCAGGGACTGGTAGGTGTTTCCTTTTTCTAAGTAAGCAGCTACAGTATTTGTAAAAGTGACTTTTATTTTTATTTAAGAAAAGAGGAAGTTCCTTTTTAACAGAACTCATCTGATCTGACTACAGTGAACTGAAGTCCTTAGCTGATTTCCAGGAATAGCCTTAAAGTAGTATTAAACCCGAAACAAACATTTATTATATTGCAGCTTACCAATTCTTAGTTGTGATGGCTGCATTCATTTTCGAGGCTTTCTTTGTTCTATTTTCACCTGGTGATCCAACCAGTAAGTCTGTTATTTTTCAAAGGCTCAAGCTCTCTAGCAGAATGTGTCAGGTTACATGGATGAGACAAACCCTTTACCACTGGCAGGGGTGCTTAACCGCTTGTCGCCTGCACACCGTCAAATGAAGGAGGGATGGTGCGGCTCTCGTTCTGGTGGTCGTCATATGACGGCACCCAGAATGACCGCTCTCGTACAGTAAAGCCCATCAGTGCCACCAATCAGTGCCCATCAATGTCACCAATCAGTGCCCATCAATGTCACCAATCAGTGCCCATCAATGACACCAATCAGTGCCCATCAATGTCACCAATCAGTGCCCATCAATGACACCAATCAGTGCCCATCAATGTCACCAATCAGTGCCCATCAATGTCACCAATCAGTGCCCATCAATGACACCAATCAGTGCCCATCAATGTCACCAATCAGTGCCCATCAATGACACCAATCAGTGCCCATCAATGTCACCAATCAGTGCCCATCAATGAAACAAATCAGTGCCCATCAGTGATGCCAGTCACTCCTGCCTTTCAGTGCCGGCTATCCGTGCCACCTATCAATGCTCATCAGTGCTGCATATCAATGACATCTTTTAGTGCCGCCTCATCAGCGCCCATCAGTGAAGGAGAAAAATTACTTATTTACAGAATTTACTGACAGAAACTAAGAAAAACTTTTTATTTTTTTCAAAATTTTGGGGCTTTTTTCTTTTTTTAAAAAAAATAAAAAAAACAACAGTTAATAAATACCACCAAAAGAAAGCTCTATTTGTGTGAAGAAAATGATAAAAATGTCACATGGATACAATGTTGCATGACTGCACAACTGTCATTCAAATTACGACAGCGCTGAAAGATGAAAATTGGCCTGAGCAGGAAAGGGGGTGAAAGTGCCCGGTATTGAAGTGGTTAATAATATCAGCTTTTATTTATTCACAAACAACTTGTATCTCAAAAGGAATATAACAGATTATAAAGTGTTATCTTTAATTTCTTAGTGTATTTAAATCTGCTAGTACATTTAACACTCCCCTCCCCCTAGACCAATCCTGCTGTTCAAAGGTGCCCCCTGTGCTCCTTCATCCAGAGTGGGGGCGCTCTAATACAGGAGGTGTGTTACTGGCCAGATCACCAGAGGAACACAGAGAGGAAAAGCCAAAGAAAAGAAAACTGATGCAACCACACATCTAATTATTGTGAAGCTGCAAAACATATTACATTTTTGGTTTTGGGTTTAATACCACTTTTTGTTTGCTTTTGGAAGATTATTTTTGGGGAAAAAAATTACTAACATACATAGGGCTGAAACAACTAATCGATTAATCGACAACTAATCGATTATGAAATTAATCGATTACTATTTTCATAATCGATTAATCGGCCAGTAACAAAATGGGGTTAAAAAAAACCTAAAATGAGCCCTTTATATTACAAAAAGAGCAAATAATTGCTACTGCGAATATTACTTTCACAGTTCTACACTAAAAAAATTAACCCCTTATAGTAGTGATTATCTGCTTTTTTTTGTACTATAAAGGGCTAATTTTAGTTTTTTCGCCCTTAGACCTGGTTCACATCTATGTGTTTTTTGGTGCTTTTTGCAGAAACGCACTACAGTTCATTTACATGGTTTCCTATGGGACACGTTCACGCAAAACGGTGCTTTTTTGGTTCAATATATATATATATAGAGAAGCTGCAGAAAAGCATGTAATGCGTTTTTGCAGCAATATGTGTTTTTTAATCTGCCCAACAACAAATTGGCCAAAAAAAATGCAAAAACGCAAATCGCAGCAAAATCGCGTGCACAAAAGTCAAAACGCACAGCAAGAAGCACTGCAGAAACAGATGAAAAGCAAACTGCATAGGTGTGTACCGAGCCTTACGCTGGCCACACGGATCAATTTTCAGACGAGAATATTCAGACGAAAAATCTTTGTACATTCACTAAATGAAAGAACGAACGTTCTTAAAATTACATTTTTTTTGAAGGAAGACATTGTTTTTGTTTTTAATAAAAAAAATTTGATCACTGAGTCTGATGATATTTACCAGAGTCACCCTTTGATAGTATATACAGTATATCTCTTCTAATAGTATATACAGTATATTTCCTCTAATAGTATATACAGTATATCTCTTCTGTCTGTTATGCTTAGAGTGGATTCAATATTTTGCTCCCTAACCATATAGTTATTTATATTTACCACTACATAGAGATATTTAAGAATAAATTACCTTTTTTTAAAACTACACATTAACTAAATTATACACCACACTTTTTTTAAGGTTATTAACCGAATAATCGATTAATCGAAACAATAATCGGCCAACTAATCGATTATGAAAATAATCGTTAGTTGCAGCCCTAAACATACAGTAGTGCCCTATTTTAAAGTACTATAGTATGTAAACCTACTGTAAACCCTAAATAAATAATACATTTTTTTCGTTTGCTAAAGAACTGTAAAAGAACAATAAAAAAGAATTGTTTTAACCATTTAATTCTTTGTTGCAGCTCATTGCTGCTGATCTCCCTCAGCCTCTATGCAGACACTTCCTACATACATGCTCTCCATGGCACTCCATTGAGGGGGGGTGAATGGCATTTCTCAGAATGGGTTTCCTGATGGTGAAAATAGTGGACCGTGTCTGTGCAAAGTGTATTAACACAGCCATTTGTCTCCATTGGGCGAGTGTTGGGTGACAACAAAAGGAGTACAAAAGAGTGAAAATGTTATCGCCTTTTAACAGGAAGTGTCTAAAAAGAACCTTCATGGCAGGATCACAAGTTATTATTTTAGTAACAACTTCTGGTTTAAAAAGATTAAAAATGTCTGTTTACTTGCATTCCACTAAAGAAAACCGGGAATTTTTCTTTTTTGGTGGGGGGGGCAGTAAACGATAACAACACCCCCCCCCCCTCGGTCGGTTAGAAGTCGGTCGGGTGGGTCTGGTGCACTTACCCCATCTACGGTGGGCAGCTCTTCTCCTGGGCTTCACTGACAGCTTCCCTTGCTGTAATTCACGCGCCCGGCGTCCTGAAAGGAGCCGGATGCATGAATAGGGGGTGGCGGTGTCCTGACAGAATAGAGGCCGTGGATAGAGCATGGGGGGCGGTGCCCGTGAGGGAGCATGGGGGGCGGTGCCGTGGATAGAGCATGGGGGGCGGTGCCGTGGATAGAGCATGGGGGGCGGTGCCGTGGATAGAGCATGGGGGGCGGTGCCGTGGATAGAGCATGGGGGGCGGTGCCCGTGGATAGAGCATGGGGGGCGGTGCCGTGGATAGAGCATGGGGGGCGGTGCCGTGGATAGAGCATGGGGGGCGGTGCCGTGGATAGAGCATGGGGGGCGGTGCCCGTGGATAGAGCATGGGGGGCGGTGCCGTGGATAGAGCATGGGGGGCGGTGCCGTGGATAGAGCATGGGGGGCGGTGCCGTGGATAGAGCATGGGGGGCGGTGCCGTGGATAGAGCATGGGGGGCGGTGCCGTGGATAGAGCATGGGGGGCGGTGCCCGTGGATAGAGCATGGGGGGCGGTGCCGTGGATAGAGCATGGAGCGGTGCCCGTGGATAGAGCATGGGGGTGGTGCCCGTGGATAGAGCATGGGGGCGGTGCCCGTGGGTAGATGGGGCAGCACTCTCGCGCCCTTAATGGACGGTCGCCACTGACGAGGAGTTAACCCTTGCATGGCAGAGAGCCTCACTGCAACGATTTTCTAGAATCCCGAGTTCAACTTTAAAATCCAAGAAGTATAGGACCCCCATTGTCATGGACATGAAAGGTGTGCAGAGAGCTCATCATTGTGAACCCTGGGAGATAGGAGAAACCACATACACCATACACAATATAATCTGACCATACAATCTTTGGTTTAGATTTACCAAAACAATGTACTGTAAAATGAGTACCTTCCTAACCTAACCAATCAATCTATATCCAATCAAGAAGGCTCTACATAGCTGATGGTAAGTCTAAAGCTTACCACACACATTACAATCTGATTGTGCGATCTCCTTTAGATCCACCAAGTATGTGGTGAAAGGTCCTCCATTATTGGATACTAATTCATTGGGTAGTTCAGGTAGGTCCTCATTTTACATCGTTTTGATAAATCCGATGTTACATAGTCAGGTTAAGAAAAGACCTCTCAGCAGTAGAAATGTGATTGTACAAGACTCTACAGTCAGGTTGTAACGTATATGGTGATCCCAAGGCTGCGCTCACATCTGGGCGCTTTGAATCGCAGGTAGAATCGATGCGGTTCTGGCCCGCAAAAAAGTTCAGGATCTACTTTTGGGCAACAAGCTTCACGCGATGCCGTTTGCCGCGATTGCAGTGCGATTTATCGACAATCTCAGCAGAACCGGACCGTGTTTTTAAGGTGCCATAAAGAGGAATGGCATCTGAAATTTGTGTTGTGTGATTCGTCATTTTACCAGAGCGTTTTTCCTAAATTGCGGGCAGAACCGTGGCGATGCCGCCCCGCGATTCAAAATGCCTAAGTGTGAATGCAGCCTAAAGGAGATTGTACAATCCACCTTGTATTGTATTGTGTGTGGGGAGCTTAAAAAGTTGAAGTCTCCAGGATCTCCTAGAAGTGAAATATTAGGTTCTGGTGGACTGGCTCTGCCTCTGTTGCTCCCATATAGGACAAGCTACAGCTTAAAGTATTTGCAAAGCTGGATTTTTTTGTTTTGGATAAAGTGGAGAAGGGTTAGGACCCGTTACTTTTTTATTGTCTGTGTCCCATCGGGGGGGGGGGGGGGGGCGGGTTCCTTTAACATCCAACCCCAAGAGATCTCTTCAAAGTGTCTACATTTTGGACATCCCATCATGTTCAGGTCCAGAGACAACGATCACCAGGAGAATATCCGGGCAGCAATAAAAACCTGACAAAGGTTCTAACCCTACAACAGTCTATCTAGAACTAAAAATAAGACGTTTTGACTTTCCATATTCTTTTTTCGCTCTTCCTGTAAAGAATCCCTTCCTGTACTGATGGATTCCAAATATTATCTTCAGAGAATTTAAATATTTTTGTTTGTCTTTTTATTGTATTATTATTATTGTGTCCCATTGGGAAGATTTCCCCTACCCCAAGTAAGAGGAGATCTCTGCAACTATTTGGAAGATTTCATATCTTGGCTTTCCCATCACTTTCAGGACCCAGAAATGGTCACCAAGAGAATATCCGCAGCTGGGACATGGACAGCGATAAAAACCTGACAAAGGTTCTAACCCCACAACAGTCTATCCAGAACTAAAATAAGTTTTGGCTTTATTTTTTTAACTCTTCCAGTACTGATGGATCCCAGATTTATGGACTAAAATATATATAAATATATATATATATATATATATATATATATATATATATATATATATATTTTGTCTGTATCCCATTGGGGAGATTTCCCTTCACTTACTATCCCAAGTAAGAGGAGATCTCTGCAAAGAGTCCCCATTGGAAGATTTCTTTTCACCTTCAGCTCTGGTGACAAATCATACATTTTGGAAATCCCATCACTTTCAGTATCGGAGACAACGATCACCAGAAAAATATCCACAGCTGGGACACAGACAGCTATGAAAACCTGACAAAGGTTCTAACCCTACAACAGTCTATCCAAAACAAAAATACAATGTTTTGGCTTATCTTTTTTTAACTCTTCCTGTAAAGAATCCTTTCCTGTACTGACAGATCCCAAATGAAATCTTCTTAGAATTAAATATTTCAGTTTTTTTTTGTATTGTTATTGTCTGTGTCCCATTGGGGAGATCTCCCTTAACTTCCTACCCCAATAAGAGGAGACCTCTGCTCTCCTCCTTTTTTTAAACTCTTCCTGAAAAGAATCCTTTCCCCTAATGACAGATCCCAAATTATATCTGTAGGATTAAATATTTCTGTTTGTTTTATTTTTGCCTGTGTCCCATAGGGGAGATTTCCCTTCCTACCCCAATAACAGGAGACCTCTTCTCTCCTTTTTTTTAAATCTTCTTGTAAAGAATCCTTTCCCTTACTGACAGATCCCAAATTAGATCTCCTTAAAATTAAATATTTCTGTTTGTTTTCTTATTGTCTGTGTCCCATTGGGGAGATTTCCCTTAACTTCCTACCCTAAGTAAGAGAAGACCTCTTCTCTTCTTTTTTTTAACTCTTCCTGTAAAGAATCCTTTCCTGTACTCACAGATCCCAAATGATATCTTCTTAGGATTAAATATTTCTGTTTGTTTTCTTATTGTCTGTGTCCTATTGGGGAGATTTCCCTTAACCTCCTACCCTAAGTAAGGGAGACCTCTGCTCTCCTCCTTTTTTTTTATCTCTTCCTGTAAAGAATCCTTTCCCATACTCATAGATCCCAAATGATAGCTTCTTAAGAATAAATATTTCTGTTTGTTTTCTTATTGTCTTTGTCCCATTGGAGAAATTTCTCTTAACCTCCTATCCTAAGTAAAGGAGACCTCTGCTCTCCCTTTTTTTAACTCTTCCTGTAAAGAATCCTTTCCCTTACTGACAGATCACAAATTAGTTCTTCTTAGAATTAAATATTTCAGTTTTTTTTTTATCTTCCTAGGATTAAATATTTATGTTTGTTTTCTTATTGTCTGTGTCCCATTGGGGAGATTTCCCTTAACCTCCTACCCTAAGTAAGAGGAGACCTCTTCTCTTCTTTTTTTTTTTTAACTCTTCCTGTAAAGAATCCTTTCCTGTACTGACAAATCCCAAATGAAATCTTCTTGTCCTTAGGATTAAAATATTTTTATCTAACAGATCTTTAGCTATACTTCTACAAATAACTGGAAAATCATGAAATCATCTCCTTTCAGTGAAGCAGATCTGTTCAGCTTCCCTGTAAATGACAGCACTGCATTTGAACAATATGTGAGCGATGAGTCCCATCCCCTGTCAATACGCCGGCTCAGCCCTAACGTCTTCCCAAAGTCTGTTCCCAAAGTCTGGAAGTTATCTGGCAGCCGTTGCCATCCAATTTTTGATTCTATGGCATTGGAATGCCCGGTCGGACGGCAGTTGGTTACTGTACATTGCAAAGGATCATCACTAAAGCCTGTGGAGTCCTGCAAACTCTCTTTGTTGTTGGTGGCATGCAGCGCTTGGTGTACAATGTGGCACTTACTTGTCCAGGATGAAGTACAGATCGAACGCCCCATCACAAGACCTCTGCTCCTCGGTGTACTGAGCCTGGCACAGGAGGGGTAGTAGGGGCACCACAAGAGCTAGCAGCCAGATGCCTGTCTTCATGGCCCAGAGCTTGTCCGAGTCTTCCAGGACTGATAGAAGGAGGAGGAGGAGGAGGAGGAGGACAGGGGGCAGCCAGGGTGGGATAGAGAGAGGGATGGAGGAGGAAGAGGATATGGGGAGGAGGAGAGGAATGTCTATGTAGCTCAAACCTCAGGGGGAGGAGAGGACGTTAACTCATTCACTGCACACTGCCGGGACTTTAAGAAGTTTGGGGAATTCAGGACTTCTGCTGAACTGAATAAATACATAAAAAAAACCATAAAGAATAAAAATGACTTTTATTCACTAAAAAGTTCAATAGGCTCACGACACATCTGGTTTATGTTAAGGAAAAAAAAAAAAAAATTTTAATCTTTTTCTTCATGTGTTGCATCATTGGGCTCATTCACATGGTGTGCAGTGACCTGCGTGCGTTTTATCGCACTGGATAAGTGCAAGTCGCCACAAAGGCACCTAATAAAACAACTGTTTTCTATGTCCCCCCCATGAACGGCATGTCTACATTTTCCTGCAGGGCACTGGATGGCACCGCAGAATATCGCATCTTGGAGTCCATTCACACCTGTACATTAGGCCCCCATTCACATATCATGTAGCGGTAATGAGCGCTCCCCCTTTGCGCATTGTTTACGTGATTCCGCTTGTCGCACATCCCTATGTAAACACGTAAATCATGGATACAGCCAATTCACTTCAATGTGTGAAGTCGCCCCAAAATAAGCTCCAGCTTCTTTTTTGGCGACAAGCTGAGTGAGATTTTTTTAAACACGCGTTTTGCTGTGCGATAATTGCGGCAGAATCGCACCTTGTTTGGGGTGCCGAATAATGGCACCGAATGCATGTCGCGCGTTTTGCCACAATTTGGAATCGTGGGCAGATTCATGGCGATTTTGGCCATGATTCCAAATTGCGTAATGTGGACAGCGCCCTAGAAAACTATGGAGGTTATTTACGAAAGGCAAATCCACTTTGCACTACAAGTGAAAACTACCAGTGCAAAGTGCACTTGGAAGTGCAGTCACTGTAGATCTGAGGGGGTCATGCAAGGAAAATAAAAAACAGCATTTTTGCTTGTACATGATTGGATGATAAAATCAGCAGAGCTTCCCCTCATTTCAGATCTTCCCCTCAGATTTTCAGCAACTGCACTTCCAAGTGCACTGTAAGTGCAATTTCAAGAGCACTTTGCATTTGTAGTTTGCACTTGTAGTGCAAAGTGGATTTGCCTTTCGTAAATAACCCTATACTGTATGCTAGGTCGCCTTATTAACATACTTTAAACGTGTTTCTCTAAAATCAACAGAACCCATAGGGGGTTGATTTACTAAAGGCAAATTCACTTTGCACTACAAGTGCACTTGGAGGTGCAGTCGCTATAGATCTGAGGGGAAGATCTGAAATGAGGGGAAGCTCTGCTGATTTTATCATCCAATCACGTGCAAGCAAAAATGCTGTTTTTTATTTTCCTTGCATGTCCCCCTCGGATCTACAGTGACTAAACTTCCAAGTGCACTTGAGGTGCAAATTGGGGTTGCCTTTAGTAAATAAACCCCATAGTGTGTACTATAAGCATTTTGCATACGTTTTCCTCCCCTCAGGCACCCGGCAAAAATGGACATGCGACTCCAAAAATGTACCTATGTTGCATTTGTTGTACGTTTTTGGTGCGCTACCATTGACTATAATGGAAGGTGCGTCTTTCACAAAACACGCTAAGTCTAGGTTCACATCTTTGCGGTCCTGTGCTGGTGCGTTTGTGCGGGCACAGCAGCCCATTTATTTAAATAAGCTGCTGGACCTGAGGGAAACCCGGGGGCGGGAAATGGTCTTTTTTTTAAAAAAACATCTGCACGGAACCGCGCCTGAATATGCACCGCATTTCCCGATGCATGGGGGTGCCATTAACAATAAAGACTGTGCGGCTGCCTTTTTAAAAAAAAGGGTCAAGGACTTTTAAAAAAAGTGTCCGTTTTGTGTAGCTGGAAGATTTTGTGACTTGTTCAATTGTCAGGACATTTCGGTGTGTTGGTTACGTTATTACATGTATGTAAAAATGGAAATGGGCCTCAAAACCAAAGCTGACATTGTAATTAAAAATGTAAACATTACAGAGTGTTAGCCCTCGTTTACATTGGAGTGATTTGTCATGCGATTTGACCTGTCACAGCTTATTGCCGGCAATGGCACCATTCCAGTCAGTGCGACGCTGACTTTGCGATGCTGACTTTGCGGCACCACATCGGTTTGCAGAAGTATTTCCTGCACCACTTTTGGCGATTTCAGGTGCGACTTCAATAGACATCTGTGCATGAAACCACACAGATGTCTTTCAAGTCGCACCCGAAGTTGTAGCGACATGCGGCTTTGATTTCGTGCGATTTCCGAGCTCAATGTAAGCGAGGGGTTAGACGTTCCACAGGTTTAGTTTCAATTTTGAACAAAGAAAAATATCTGGCGGTGCGTTCCTGGCATAGAACTTGGTTACATTGTAACATGTGCCAGAAATCTCATTCTTCCAGCCTATTTTACATGTGCTTTTGATGCGTGGAGCAGGTGTGTATTTAAGCGCAGCAAAAACGCACATACGTGAACGGGCTCTTAGTGCACTGCTGTGTACTGAGACAAATGATGTGTCGCATGTGACACTTCAAATAAAGTTGAAAGAAAAGAAGGAAAACAACATATTGGAATGTACATCACACCCCTTCCTGCCGGTGCCAACACTAACATTGGCCTGCACAATAAAACGCTGTGTTTAAGGGCCTGTTCACACTATAATTGCACAGAAACGGTGTCCCCATTCCTGTGTGATTCCTGTGCCTTCCACTGCAGTGCGATTTGGAAGCTCATTTATTTGAATGGGCTGCAAATCGCACTAGAACACACAAAAAGAAGCGCATGCACTACTTTTGAAAAATAAATTGCACCAAATTGCATTATACTCTGGTACAACGCGATCTGGTGACAGCAAATACACCGCATTCCGGCTGCCATTAACAATGTATTGGCACCTGCAGCAGAACGCAAAGGCAGATTGGTTTGGTGTGGAATGCGCCTTTCCCGCACCACATTCTGGTGTGAACCGGCCCTTACCATGCATTTTTCTGTGCCTTTCCCTGACTATGCAGAATCCCATTGTGTGTAAGGGGAGATTCACACCAGATGCGCCGGGGTGTGTTTGTGAGCACAGCGCTTTCCCAAAGCATGGCAAGCAAAAAATAATGTTTCCTTATAAATGCAGTTCACACCAGTGCGTTGTTGCATTGCGTTTTCCCAGCACTGACAGCATGCACTACTTTTTTTAGCGACGTGCAGCACGTATAAATGTATTATTTGTTAGGTACTTATATAGTGCCGTCAATTTGCGGAGCACTTTACATATATATATATATATTGTACATTCACATCAGTCCCTGCCCTCAGGAGCTTCCAATCTAAGGTATAAATGCACGCAAATGTGCACAAACGAGCATAAACGCTACTCACTCAAAGCAAATCAAGGAAAAACAAACAAAACGCATGTAAAATGCATGCCAACGCATTACAACACATTACAAAAAAGTGCATGCATTAACAGATGCATTGTTATGTGAATGAGCCCTAAGTGTCCTGTTCACACTTGTATGCTCAGTTGCGCAATGCTCAAAAAAAACACATGAGCTCTTTTTTTCCCCCAACATATTAAGGCCTTTTACCTTTTATTTTTTATTTTTACACTGTTTAAAAAAAAATGGTCTCACTTTTATTCCTATTACAGGGAATGTAAACATCCCTTGTAATAGAAAAAAAGCATGACAAGAACTCTTAAATATGAGATCTGGGGTCAAAAAGACCTCAGATCTCATATTTACACTAAAATGCAATTAAAAAAATGTTTTTTTTTGTTATGGAGACGGGTGGGGGTCATCTTCCCCTCACTCGTCTCCATACCCAGCAAGAGGTAACATCCGATCGCCTCCGCCGCTGCCGACGGCTCCGTGGGGCCCTTTTCCGCCGCCGATAAACGCAATCTTGCGGCGAATCCGCCGCAGAGACCACTCTTATCGGAAAGCTGACCGCCGGCCGAAGAAGGGGATACCGGGGTTTATGGCAGCTAGCGATATAACGATATTGCTCTTCAAACTTAAGACGTATATTGGCGTGCGGCGGTCCGTAAGTGGTTAAAAGAAACGCCCATCAGGGTACTTTCACACTGGGGCGGTGCCAACGTTAGCGGTAAATGGCCGATAGTTTTAGCGGCGCTTCACCACGGGTAAACATGCGCCTAAACACGCCTAAAGGCTCAGAGCAGAATAGCAAATGACTTGTGTCGCACAGGCAAAGCGATGTACCCATACGTCTCTGCCTGCTTCTGGGTTTAGGGCGGGCACATGTGCCCCCCACGCTGACACCCACTGTGATTGTACACAATGGGAGCCTGTCAGCAAGTCCCAGCTAATGATTCACGGCCGAGACCTGCTGATCGTCTGTGTACAATCAATACAGAGCTCCGTACAGAGGGAACAATCTCTGTTTCCTATCTCTGCAAAGCAGGGACAAGAAACAAAGAGATCTGCAGTAAAAAAGCAACACACATTACAAATTTTTAGGCACACCTTTAACCCCTTGATTGCCCTAGATGTTAACCACTTCCAAGCCAGTGTCATTAGTACAATGACCGTGTATAGCAGGGGTGTCAAGTTTAATTTAATCGCGTGCCGCATCAGCATTATTGTTGCCCTCAAAGGGCCGCACTAGATGTCCAGAGCACCCCAAGCCCTCCTATATCAGGTGTCAAACGTCCCCCCACCATCTGAAGTCGAGTCCCCCACCCTCCCATACATTACAGTGCACCCCCCTGTCTTGTGCTGCTGATGGGAAGCTGGGGGTGTAGCTGGGAAGCAGAAAGTTAGGGTCTGGAGAAGGACCAGAAGTGGGCTAGAATCAGCTGCAAGAATCTGCTGAATAGAGATGAGGGGGTGCACAGAGAGGCACAGGATCTGTAGGAGGAGTTCTGTCCTCCTCTCTCCTGTCGACTGCAGAGACAGACTGAGGGCGGAGATGAGGGGAGTGCCACAGCTGCAGGAGAGAGACGTGGGCCACATGAAATGGCCTGGTGGTCCAGATTTGGCCTGCGGACCTCGTGTTTGACACATTTGGTGTATAATAATAACACTGATCACTGATTAAGTTAGCCGCTTCCCCCCCAGCGTCACTTAGTTTTAGACTGGCCGCCGCACTATCGCAGTCCCATTATATGTCGTAGATCACCGCTGTTAGTAGTATAAGAAAAAAATATACCAAAAATGCCAGTATATATATATATATATATACCATCGTTTGTAGAAACTATAACTGTCACAAGCCAATAAACTCACTGTACACTTATTGGGATTTTCAAGGATTATCAAAGATATGTAGCAGAATACATTTTGGACAAAATTTATGAAGAAATTAGATTTTTTTTTAATTTTTTTTTTTTGGATATGTTTTTTATTGGTTTTGTAGCAGATAAAAATGATTTTTCTCTTTATATCACAAAAAACCCCCCAAAGAAATACCACCAAAAGAAAGCTCTATTTGTGGAAAACAAATGATATTAAATTAGTTTGGGTACAACATTGCATGACCGCGTAATTACCAGTTGAAGTAGCGCAGTGCTAAATAGCAAAAAATGGCCTAAATACGAAGTAGGTAAAATCTTGGTTAAAACTGTCTCAGCCATTGCGGCCGCAGCGTGTATACAGCCTCACTTGGCTGCAATAGTAGAATTTAGCTGGGCAGTTAAGGGAGGTAAAACCGCAGCTCAACAGCCTGTTTTTAGTTGAATTGCATGGAAATCTAAAGCTGGCCATAGACTTTTCAATCTAATAGCCCCCGTACAATCTCTATGATGATGGCCATATACAGTTTAATAAATGATTCATTTCTTTTTTAATTGATCTCTCCAGATAACAAAAATGTCTAGTCGACAACCCATTTACTCAATATGACACACACGGGGAAGTGAGATTCGATCGATAGTTGGAAAACACAATGATAAATTAACAATCGCACTTCTGCTTCCCCATGCAATCTCACAATCTGATCGATCGAAATACAATCGATTTCAAAAACAAAGCATCCCGGCACTGCCAGTCAATGCAAAATGATCGCTAATTTTGAAAGTTGAAATCAATCGGTAGGAAAGTTATACCTATCCAGTTGTCTGCCAATTCAAATACAATGGAACCTTGGTTTACGAGTAACGCGGTTAATGAGCGTTTTGAAAGACGAGCAACTTTTTTTTTTTTTTTTTAATCCTGACTCGGTTTGCGAGTGTTGTCTCACAAAATGAGCAGAATTCAAGCCAATGGCCAGAGGTGCGGGGGTGTCGGGGACACTCGGAACCGTTCGGAGCCATTCGGAAATACTCAGATTGACTCGGAAATACTTGGAAACACTCAGAAATACTCAGTTCCCGAGTGTTTCCGAGCCTTTCCGAGGCTTTCCAAGGTCAGCCGAGCTGTTTCCGAGTATTTCCAAGGCTCTCCGGCGCCCCCCCCACCTCTGGCCACATGCAGTATTGCATGTAATAGAAGTCAATGCGGAACTAATTATCTTCCTTTCCATTGACTTCTATGGGGAAACTCACTTTGATATGTGAGTGCTTTGGATTACAAGCATTCTCCTGGAATGGATTATGCTCGTAATCCAAGGTTCCACTGTAGTTTGAATCGCACATTGATTGGATAATGTGTGTTTGGCCACTATTAGATTTACCAACAGTAGAAAATTTACAAACCCAAAAAAAAAAAATTTACCAACCCCCCTAAAAAAAATACCAGCTGTCACTGTGTAACAAAACTATGTAAAATTAGGACAAACCTAAATCTAATCTCTAATCGATATCATCTCATTCTAGATGCTGTGCTGTACATACCCATTCCACACCATTTCATTCTGTATATTGTGCTTTACATACCTATTCCCTACTGTCCTATTCTATAATCTGTGCTATACAGTCTGTATTCAACATAATAAGATTCTGTTCAATGTGTTGTAAATTCCCTATTCCACATCATCCCATTCTGTGTGCTGTGCTGTACATACCCATTTCATACTATATAATTCTGTGTGCTGTGCTGTACATACCCATTCCATACCATATAATTCTGTATGCTGTGCTGTACATACCCATTCCATACCATATAATTCTGTATGCTGTGCTGTACATTTCCTAGTCCACACCATCCAATGGTGCTGTGCATTCCCTATTTCACCCTGTGCCCCTCTGTATGCTGTGCTGTACTTTCCCTATATCACAATTAACGCATGCTGTACAACGTTCTTTTGTTTTCCTATTCCACATCATCCTATTCTGTGCCACACTGTTCCATTCCATACATTGTGCTGTATATTCCTTGCTCCACACTATTCTACTCTGTATGCTGTGCTGATACATATAGTTATATAGTTAGTAAGGTTGAATAAAAACATCAGTTAGTACAGTTAAACCTGTGCTAGTGTGTGTGTGTGTGTGTATACTGTATGTGTTTATGTCACTACCATTTTCTATATCCCTTGTATATTGCGATCGCTAATGAGCCCATCTAAAGTTTTTTTTGGAATTATCTACACTCCCCGCTGACACCACCAACTGTGGAAGGTAGTTCCACATCCTTACTGCTCTAACAGTAAATAATGCCTTATGCAGTTTCCCTATTCCACACCTAACCCATGTTGTACACTGTGCTGTACATTTCCTATTCCACACTGTCCCATTCTGTGTACTGTACTGTATATTCCCAATGCTGAACCATTCCTCCAATACATTGTGCTGTAGATCACATATCCCACTCCATCCCATTCTGCACATTGCTGTAGATTTTACATGTGTAACACATGTAGGCCGGGCTTTCTGTGAAAGGACCTGTTGGTTGTGTTTCCTGTTGGGCTTAGCTCTCAGTTTTGCTCTGATTGTTATCCTTCAGAATTTCAAATAAATGGGCTGAAATCGCACTGCACCCGGACCACATGTAAATATCACAGGAGCGTACAGCATGTTTCCTGTGTGATTCATGGTGTCAATCGGTCCTAATATCTGAATGATCCTATTTGAGGCTTCCAGACACAAAAAGAATTCCTCCAATCTCTTTAGTAAACTCTCTAAAGCCTTGTACACACGATAGGATTGTTGGCCAACAAAACCATGGACTTTTATCCGAAGGGCGTTGGCCCAAACTTGTCTTGCATACACACGTAACACAATTGTTGGCCAACAATTACGAACGTAGTGACGTACTACGTGGTTTTTCAGCTCTTTTCGCCACCCTTTGGGCTCCTTCTGCTAATTTCGTGTTAGTAGAAGTTTGGTGAGTGTTGATTCGCGCTTTTCATTTTGCACTTTTCATTTTGTGCTTTTCAGTTCGTTTCTAAACGGCTGTTCGTCAACCAGACATGTTGCAGAATCGGAGGAGATAACGTTTTATTTATTATTGGCCTTGAAGTTATTGCTTTGACCCAAGTCCAGTCCAGGAACAGGAGGAGGAGGAGGAGTTCTTGAACCAAAAATTGGTTTCTTTATTAATTGTGACCAATTATGTCATATGCCTTTGCTGTGGGAGCTCCAGGAGAATAATCCGGATGATTTCCGGAACTATCTCTGGATGACAGACCCCTGCTTTCACCAACTCTTACACATACATGAGGCTTTTATTTTATTTTTTGGTTGAATAATGATTTGATTTGGTATACTTTCTATATTTTTGGATGCATAGAATGCACTTTTTGTTTAAGTTTTATTGGCAGATAGCATGTCTAATTTTATTTGTTTTCTTTTTTTAATGCACAATAAAAAAAATTGTGGAGAATAATACTTGGCTATGTGTTTTTACTTCATATGACATTTTTGGGAGTAGGCAGTTATATTTAAAAAAATACAATGTAAAATTAACACGGGACACCAACATAGTTGATATAAAAAACTACGGGATAATGGTGTTGTGGTAACTTGTCCAAAAAAATAAAAAAACATAATAATATTATTATTGATATCACTAGAAAAAAAAAGCCTATTTAAATACAATTGGCAGAACTCCATCAGTATCACCAGCAAAGCAGCTTCATTATTATCCCATTAAAGAAGAAGAGAATTGTGCGCTGCATCTGGAGATTTCATAATTTGCCACGTCACAAATGATAATTCTCCATTACGAACGCTAGTTTACAAGACCGACCACTTCTGGCTCGTCCTTGCTTCCGAGCATGTGTGTTTGTACTTTGGACTTTTGTCCGACGGACTTGTGTACACAGGATCGGAAAATCCGACAACAGACATTTGTCCTCGGAAAATTTTAAAGCCTGCTATCCTCCATTACGAACACTAGTTTACAAGACCGACTGCTTCTGCTTCCAAGCATGCGTGTTTGTACTTTGGACTTTTGTCCGGCGGACTTGTGTACACACGCTCAGAAAATCCGACAGCAGGCATTTGTCCTGCAGAAAATCCAACAACAACTGTACGATGGAACATACGGTCGTATTTTCCGCCAACAGCCTGTCATTACACATTTCCCATCAGAAAATCCGATCCTGTGTACGAGGCTTTAGTGTGCAGGCAAAGTGAACGGGGCTTTAGGCTCTATTCACACCTGGGCATTTTGAATCGTGGGCAGAATTGCCACCATTTCAAAATGCTCTGCTAAAATGACAAATCGCACAACACGAATTTCAGATGCCATTCATTTTTTAATGGCACCTAAAATCCAATGAAGCTTGTTGCCCAAAAAAGGATCGGGAGCTTCTTTTGGGTGACAAGCTTTGCGCAATGCCATTTGCTGTGATTGAAGTGCGATTTACTACGCGACAATCGTGACAGAACCACGCTGCATTTTTTTAGCTGTGATTCAGCCCACTATTCAAAACGACCAGGTGTAAATGGGCCTTTAGTATCACAGGGGCTAGCAAGAGGAGCTTCAAGTTGACAGTAAAAAAAAACAAACAACCATGATAGAAGATGGAGGGCAACTTCACACTGCCTCAATGCAGTCCCACTGCACTTTGGGCAAAGCCCAGCTAACCTGTGGGTTTTGTGGTTATCTGCGCTTTTCCATAGACTTTTATGGTGTCCCACAGTTTTGGTGCAGTTCCAGAAAGCATACCAAAGATGCAGCATTTAAGAGTTTTGCCGCGCTTTTTGAAACTGCACCAAGACTGCAGGACCTCGTAGAATTCCATGGTGAAAACGCAGCAAACTCGCACAAAAACTGAGGGTTAGCTGTGCTTTAGCAAAGCGCAGTTGGGCAGTGTATAACCACCCTAATGCCGCGTACACACGGTCGGACTTTCCGGCATACTTGGCCTGGCGGACCAGAGTCCGCCGAACAATCCGACCGTGTGTAGGCTCCGGTGGACTTTTCCCAAAAGCCCGCCGGACCTAGATTTGAAACATAATTTAAATCTTTCCGTCGGACCAGGACACAGACGTGTGGACTTTCCGTCAGAAACTGAGTCCGACGGAAAGATTTAAATTATGTTTCAAATCTAGGTCCGGCGGGCTTTTGGGACAAAGTCCGCCGGAAAAGTCCACCGGAGCCTACACACGGTCGGATTGTTCGGCGGACTCTGGTCCGCCAGGCCAAGTATGCCGGAAAGTCCGACCGTGTGTACGCGGCATTAGGGTGGTTATACACTGCCCAACAAAGCCCGCTCGTCTGTATGCTGGTCCAACGGACCAGATACGACGCAAGGGCAGGGTATTGCATTTCGCGCTCGCTGCAATAGGAAAAACAAATTTTCCTATTGCGGCGAGCGCAGGGCATACCAGTCCCTTAGGTCTGGTACGGATTATAAAGGGAAACCCCTACGCCGAAAAAACGGCGTGGGGTCCCCCCTAGAATCCATACCAGACCCCGATCCGAGCACGCAGCCCGGCCGGTCAGGAAAGGGGGTGGGGACGAGCGAGCGCCCCCCCTCCTGAACCGTACCAGGCCACATGCCCTCAACATAGGGGGTGGGTGCTTTGGGGGAGGGGGCGCCCTGCGGGGCCCCCCCACTCCAAAGCACCTTGTCCCCATGTTGATGAGGAAAAGGGCCTCTTCCCGACAGCCCTGGCCGTTGGTTGTCGGGGTCTGCGGGCAGGGGGCTTATCGGAATCCGGGAGCCCCCTATAATAAGAGGGCCCCCAGATCCCGGCCCCCTGCCCTATGTGAATGTGTATGGGGTACATGGTACCCCTACCCATTCACCTAGGGAAAAAGTGTCAATAATAAAACACACAACACAGGTTTTTAAAATAATTTATTAAACAGCTCCAGGGGGGGTCTTCCTCCAGCTTCGGGGGTCTTCTTCTGGCTTCGGGGGTCTTCTTCCGGCTTCGGGGGTCCCTCCGGTTCCTCTTCTCCCGGCGTCCGGTTGGTTCTTCTCCGCTCTCTCCCGCCTCTTCTCCCGGTGTTCCAGCTCTTCGGCTGGCTCCTCTGCTGTCTTCGGGCAGCTCTCTTGCCAGGGGAGGTCCGGACTTCTGGGCTTCTTGTCTTCTTCCCTCTTCTCTTCTCCAGATGTTGACATGACGGTCTCTCCGGCTGGACTGCTCTCTGAGGGCTCCGTTGTGACTTATATAGGCGGAGACCCCGCCCCCTTATGATGTCACAGTCCCTGGGCATGCTGGGACTGTGACGTTTTAGGGGGCGTGGTCAACATCACCCGGTGATGTTCCCTTTATAATCCGTACCAGACCTAAGGGCCAGGTATGACCCGCGACGGGGCTCGCAAGGTGTCAATCTCGCCAAGATTGACTTCCTTTTCTAGTCCCGTCGAACCTGAGTCAAAATGAATGGACTTGTCCGTGTGTGGGCAAGTCCGTTCATTCTGAAAGTCCGCCGTAACTCCGGCGAAAGTCTGTCGGAAAGACGGGCGGACTTAGCCCGCCGGAAAATCCGGTCGTGTGTGGGCAAGTCCGTCCGTTTTAAAGTCCGGCGCACCTGGCGGACAAAGTCCGTCGGAAAGTGTGCCGGACCAAGTATGCCAGAAAGTCCGATCGTGTGTACGTGGCATAACTCTTGTTGTTTTGTGTTAAACATAGCTACATTGGAGAATGTTTTTTTATATTTCATGGATGAGCTGAGCACCTTATAACACACCTGTGAGTAATGAATAATTAGTCAATATTAGCACTGATACAAAAACATTTATGTTGCAATTGAAGGAAGGTTTTATGGGATCTGTTGGTACAAAAGCACTCCCCGCATCTGTCATGTACCTCATAGAGGCCAATCCTCCTCCTGGAGTTGATGACAGGGTAGCAGGACGAGGAATGTTGCGGGTGCCTGTGGTAGGTCCTGGCTATGGTTGCCACCTCATCCCTTTAGTGCTGGTTCACACTGCTGCGCTGTGAATTTGTTCCGTTTTTTTGTCCTGTGTGAGGTGCCATTTTACCATGAATTTACTGCGATTTTAACGCGATTTTACCGCGAATTGCAGGAGTTGGTCATAGCTGCAATTGATGTTCTAGCCAATGGAATCATAATGTAAAAAAAAAAAAAGGTGTTAACTTTCTGTGTACTTCCTCATTTTTGTGGAGAGTGGTGTGGTGGAATTCGCACATATCTGAACCAACAATGCGATTCCAGGACGATTTACATTGATGTCTATGGAGGCTAAATTCGCAACGCAACGCTGTAAACTCACACAAGACCCTTTTTTTATTGCATCGCATTCATAGGGGAATTGCAACGCATGTATGTGAATGACGCTCATTGAAAATAATAACTTTATGGATGACATGCGAATTTAGAATGTTTTTGATGCATCACATTCATTATGAACTCGCTTCAGTGTGAACCGGCACTAAAACCCGAACACTTATTAATTACACAGGTTCTGTGGCTGATTAAGGTGGTAATTAAACTCACTTGGTGCCTTATCTGCATTTAATTAGCCTCAGAACCTGTGTAATTCAAAGGTGTTCGGGTTTAAAGGGATGAGGTGGCAACTCTAGTCCTGGCCAGATGACAGTCCTGGTAATGCCATGGACTCAGGATTGGAACTTGTACAGGATGCTGTCACACAGATGAAACACAGGAACTTGCAGGTGCGGGATCAGAACCGTAGTCAAACAGGCCAAAGTCAGCAGAGGAGGTGAAGATTTAGAAGACAGAAGCAGTATCAAAAGTCAAGGCCGAGTGGAGGTCAGTATCAAACAGACATAAGTGGTAAAATATCAACAGGCAGAAGACAGAGTTGGATCACAAGTCAAGGTCAATAGCAGAAGATTAGGATCATATGGAGTCAGGTGGCGAGCTGGGTCAAAGCACAGAAGAAGCAGGACTCAGGTCTGGTCACGGGTCACTGAAGCTGATGATCACTCAGCAACTCTCCCAACTTCTGTGATGCCTTCAATCGGTCACTGTGTGCCAAAATGCCAGTGCCACTGCCGAACATTCGAACATTTCACTTACTAATGTGCATGTGCAAACACGTCAATGAACACACAGCAATGAATCACAATTTGCACATTCAAAAAACTTAGGGCGCTGCCACGTACAAAACCTTCCTGACATGCGTGATGAGCATGTATATATCTTCAGGCATGGCCATGTACATGTCAGAAACCATGAATCAGACTGAGACAGAAGTACAGTTAAATCACACTTGTTTAATAATAATAATAGTAAAAAAAGGTAAACAGAGTAAACGCAGTCAAAACATAGCCAGAGTTCAGGAACCAGAACTGATAATCAGACAAGCCAAAACGTCAGGGAGCCAGAGATGAGCGTAGTAGAACAGCAAGCAGGATCTGGAGCCAGAAGGAATGTCAGCCAAGCAAGTCTTTAACAGGAACACAGGACAGCGTCTCTAGAGATGTTACCCTGGCTAAGGCAGAGCTCCTCTGGATTGGACGGCTTAAGTAGGCAGGACTGATGAGCAGGATATCATCAACAGGCGATTCACTGTGGAGAGATAGGAGCTGGCAAGTAGCCGACAGCTGAGCGGCCAGCTTTGAGAAGGAAGGGCTGAGTCCTGACAACAAGTGAGATAGCGGAAGTGGATAAAAACTATACATACTGTATAACCTAAACTGACATTTAATAGGTGATGAATATAGCTGCTCTGCTAACATTTTATATTGAATATTTCCTGAATGTGCATAAGTGTCCCATGCTGGCCATATGCATATCAGTTTTTCATCTGATTCCCCTAATGGTTTGTTTTATCAGATTCAGCACATATGATACTTCTCTTAACATTGATACTGGGATAAAAAATCAAATTTCTTATTAACCAAATTAATCAAAAATTGTCAACCCACGCAATTGTATTGCATTTGTCATATTTATAAAAACGTTTATTTTAAGGTAATAAAGAGTAAGTGCAAAAACCTATTTTCATATTTTTAAAAAAAGAACAAAAAAAAACAAAACAAAGAAAAGAATTATATTTTTTGGAGATCACTGGCATACTTCAATATTCCTCTGCCATCTATTGTTGTTTTATGTGTCCTCAGAAATATAACATCACCAGAACAGCATTTATGCATCCATTGCACTGTAATGCCCCGTACACACGGTCGGATTTTCCGATGGAAAATGTCCGATCGGAGCATGTTGTCGGAAATTCCGACCGTGTGTAGGCTCCATCGGAGATTTTCCATCAGATTTTCCGACACACAAAATTTGAGAGCAGGATATAAAATTTTCCGACAACAAAATCCGTTGTCGGAATTTCCGATCGTGTGTACACAAATCCGACGGACAAAGTGCCACGCATGCTCAGAATAAATAAAGAGATGAAAGCTATTGGCCACTGCCCCGTTTATAGTCCCGACGTACGTGTTTTAAGTCACCGCGTTTAGAACGATCGGATTTTCCCGACAACTTTGTGTGACCGTGTGTATGCAAGACAAGTTTGAGCCAACATCCGTCGGAAAAAATCCTAGGATTTTGTTGTCAGAATGTTCGAACAAAGTCCGACCGTGTGTACGGGGCATAAGAGCTGTGGCTCATCCAAGTTACACACTACTCCTGAAAATAATATACTGGTATCCACTGCACTCAGTGCCACCCCATTTCACAGGTATGTTTGGGGGTACCAAATTTCTCAAACCCCAGGCAAAAAATCCACCAAAAATCAACAAAATCACTGCTCTGTTGATGTGGTGTTAGCGCGTGACGTCATCACGTGGTGGCTTGTCGGCTGATTCCAGCCACATCAATTTGTTTGCTCCAAGCACATTTGATCTCTGCAATTTGAGATCATTATGATCCGGTAAGAGACCCTTTTTTTTCTAGAGTAGCACTTTTCAACACTTGAGCTCTTTTTTTCTACCAGTTGTTTACGAGCACGGAGCACTGTATTCACTTATGAAATATTATGGACAATTCGTTTATGTGAGTTTTAACATCATGTATGGTGAATATCATCGTCATTAATTGTATTTTTATTGTTAGTATGATATATGTATTACAATAATCTTTATTAAGTTTGTTTGATTACCAAGTTATTGTGTTATGAGATTTAAAGGGACATCCCACTTTTTTTCCCCCCAAATATAGATACAAACAAATGTGGTGCTGAGTGGAAACATTTTTCAATGTGCTAGTATATGGAAATGAATCAACCATACAACTACTTTCAACAAATTGACTGCTCCTAAAAAAAAATATAACGATATTTTCTGGTAGTTACTCAATGCGATTGACCTAGGACAGTGATGGCGAACCTTGGCACCCCAGATGTTTTGGAACTACATTTCCCATGATGCTCATGCACTTTGCAGTGTAGTTGAGCATCATGGGAAATGTAGTTCCAAAACATCTGGGGTGCCAAGGTTTGCCATCACTGACCTAGCAGGACAGAGACTATTTGGACTTGGCCTCACATAGCAGGAAAGTTGCATTTGAACCAAATCCCGGGGTCCCACAGACCTATCCCATGTCCAACGCTGGGTACTGGCCAGTATCCTGGAATATATTAATATCCTATAGTGATATATTAAATATCGATACTGTATATTGTTTATTGATATCCAATATCCTAGATCAGTGTTTCTCACCCTTTTTGCAGTCAGGGTGCCCTTGAAAATAATTTTCAGTGTTAAGGCACCCAGTTAAGGCTTGGTTCACATTTACGGGTGGCACAGTGGTGTAGTGGGTAGCGCTCTCGCCTAGCAGTAAAAAGGGTCGCTTGTTCAAATCCCAACCATGACACTACCTGCCTGGAGTTTGCATGTTCTCCCTGTGCCTGTGTGGTTTTCCTCCGGGTACTCCGGTTTCCTCCCACACTCCAAAGACATGTTGGTAGGTTAATTGGCTTCTGTCCAAAATTGGCCCTAATATATGAATGTGAGTTGGGGACCTTGGATTGTGGGCTCCTTGAGGGTAGGGACCGATGTGAGTGTGCGATGTATGTGTGGAGCCCTGTGTAAATTGATGGTGCTATATGGGTATCTTATATAAATAATAATATAATAGATGAGCATCTTAATGAGACACAATGTACAGGGACAATTGTAGACACGCACCCACACTCACTCAGGTAGAACTGGATGGACTGGTGTCTTTATTCAACCTTACTAACTATGTAACTATGTACTGCATATTGGGGAATGCATGCAAAATCTGTGTGCATTCCCAACAGGCACACGTATTCGTTGCTCTTTAGTAGACACACAGGGGTGGAAGATATGGCTCAGGATTGAAAGCATTGCAGCCATTCGGTTCTGTTATGTAACATGTTGATTGTACTAGTGCAGGTTTATGCACTTCTAAATGTGAGTGTTGAAGATTTTTTTTTTTTTACATGACACGAGATGAACTGAGGGCATTGCTTCTGGGCTGAAGGAAGAGCTTCCAACCTAAAACAAAGATTTTTTTACAACAAAGCATTTTCTGATCTGAATATACAGATTACATTTGATCTAGTGATTTTCAAAGCACAGGTGTCGGGCACTTTTGATTTGTGGTTCTAACATGGTGGTGAGGAGATATACAGTAGAATATTATCCTCCCTGGCGGTAATCCCGAGTTTGACTCGTGGGTGAATTTTCATTACCAAAAGCGGTAACCCCGAGCCACACTCAGGATTGCATTGCAGTATCCTGGGAAAGTTACTTACCTTGTTCCCAGGATCCTTTGATGTCCTCCTGCTGTGTCCGTGGGCTGTGTACTTCGCTCAAT
Organism: Aquarana catesbeiana; assembly: GCF_042186555.1. Taxonomy (NCBI): domain Eukaryota; kingdom Metazoa; phylum Chordata; class Amphibia; order Anura; family Ranidae; genus Aquarana; species Aquarana catesbeiana. The sequence continues at coordinate 273,179,386 of NC_133331.1, read as the reverse complement.
CTATCAAAGTGCCTGGTTCCGTTCCCTGCGAGCATCACGACGCACGGGGGATGGAGCCCGGCGGTAAATTCAAAAAGTGAAAAAAACATAATACATACAGTACACTGTAATCTTACAGATTACATTACTGTATCAAATCATTTTATCTCCCTTTTGTCCCTAGTGCTTTGTCCAGTGCCCTGAATGCAGTTTTATATTATATATAGAGAGTTTAAAGTGATCAATTACCAAGATTAATTAGTCAACAATACCAACATCCCTTTGTAATGAAAAGGAAGGAAAAAACCCTAATGGGGGATGTATGGGACTTTCTGGGTGCTATTCATATACTCATCAACAACAGTTAATATAGTTTACAGAAAGTATTTTATTTTATTTTATTTATTTTTATTTTTTATTTTATTTTTACACATTCACATGAAAGAAAGAAGGTATACAATAATACATTTCTTCCATACAAAATACCAGTGTGCTATTTTTGTATGGAAGAAATGTATTATTGTATACCTTCTCTCTTTCATGTGAATGTGTAAAAATAAAATAATTTTTTAACTATAACTGTTGTTGATGAGTATGTGAATAGCACCAAGAAAGTCCCATACATCCCCCGTTAGGGTTTTTTTTATTCCTTTTATATTATATATACTGTTCTTTCTGCCTGGAAACTTGACATTGTCCATAGCAACAAAAAAGTGTCCCTTTATTTCAAAAGCGGTTTTAGACCAGCTAGAAAACAGCGATAATAAATTAGAATCACTTGCAGAATTGAGCGATAGTGATTTGTGGGGAGATTCGTCATCAAACACTGAAAGTAATGACAGCGACAATTCTGCAACTGAGCAAATTTCTGTGTTTTTGATTTGGTTACATTATTGAATAAATGTTACTATTATTATATTAGTATTTGTTATAAAAATGTATAGTTATTTGTTATATTATAATTTATAATTTAGTGTTTCAAACTTTATCATACCCGGTATGTCTACTAGACTCTTGTTTGGACAGATCTAAGTGATTCCTAATTCCTAGTTCCTAAGACTTACAGATCCACAATATGAAACGCCAAATTTCAATGCAAAACAATGCACCGCTTTGAGACGCAAAAATCTGACATAATCATACCGCCAGGGAGGTTAAGAGATCTAAGAATATGAAAGTTCACTTATATAGACTTTATTTTGTTTTGCAGAGACTCTACGTTGATGCAAAATTATTTTTGTTTGGTATTTTTTGAACAGAGCTGCTTTGCATTTGTTTTAAGACACATTTGTTACTAGTTTATAGATACAATTTTTTTTACACATGACTGCACAGGTTGAACCATTTAGAGCCACTTTTATCAACAGTATTGCAATATATTCACAGACTTTATTTTTTAACAAGTTAACCTACAGTATATTCACCTATATTCACTCAGAGCGGCATAACTGACTGCACAATATTGTATTAGAATAGCACATTATTTTATTTGAGTGTTAACCAGAACATTGTTCTTCCCTATGCCATGGTCCAAAACATTCCAGGGACTTTCCTCTACACTGTCTGAATGTGCTACACAAGCTATTGCTTCTTTTAGCCAATCAGATTCTCTCTTTGTCATTTCTGACGGTTCCTGTAAGGGACATCCTGCCTCTTGTTCCATTATTGACAACATATTAAAATGTAACCACTGGGTGGCACTGTGGGTACAGACGGATATACTCAGTGCCACGTCCCAAAAGTCAGTGCAATAAATGATTTAAATATGTAATATGGACTTTATAGGCACATTGACTCTAAAGAAAACTATAAGATAAAACAATCTTTATTCATTTACAATATCATAAAATCCGATCGGTTACAAAAAAATCATAAAAATATGCACTTGTGAACTCTGTTACACCACTTGTACCTATAGGCAAGGACAGTTTAGGAGATATTTAGAGTGTATGCAGCCAATGACCTCATCGGCGCATGCACTCTGAAGGTCTGGCTTACAGTTCCGGACCTTCAAAACCTGTGCCTGAAACTCATATAGCTGGAGGCCACGAACCCGGAAGGAAGACCAGGTGGAGATGTCAGTCGTCTCAGCGCGGACTTCGCTGTGCTGGATGGTTTTGTTTTAAGGTAAGTCTATCATAATGTGCTAGTATGCGATGCATACTAGCACATTATGACATTACCTTGCCGCATTCTTTTTTTAGTTTTTTTACCGCCAGAGGTTTACAACCGCTTTAAGGTGTGGGGTATGGAGTCGAATGCACTGAGAAGTTATATGGGTGCCATGCAACAACAACCAATTTTGTTGTCCAAAACTCCTCAAACTGTGGGGGTTTCACCTTTGCCACAATGTATATGCTTCACATGTTTCGCACCTGTATCTACAAGCTAGAAGAAATATACATGATACATACCGGTAATATATTAACAGACATTGCTAGAATTAATAGAAAATGTGCATAGCACTTACTACAGTACCTTGAAAAAGTACTTATAAGGAAAGGAAGGAAAATGATAAATGGTTTTCAAAAGTGTTTACAAATATCTGAAAAGTGTGGCATGCATTTGTATTCAGCCCCCTTTACTCTGATACCCATAACGAAAATCTAGTGGAACCAATTGCCTTCAGAAGTCACCTGATTAGTAAATAGAATCCACCAGTGTGTAATTTAATCTCAGTATAAATACAGCTGTTCTGTGATGCCCTCAGATGTTTGTTACAGAACCTTAGTGAACAAACTCCTCCATGAAGGGCAAGGAACACACCAGACAGGTCAGGGATAAAGTTGTGCAGAAGTTTAAAGCAGGGTTAGGTTATAAAAAAATTTCCCAAGCTTTGAAGATCTCACAGAGCACTGTTCAATCCATCATCCTAAAATGGAAAGAGTATGGCACAACTGCAAACCTACCAAGACATGGCCATCCACCTAAACTGACAGGCCGGGCAAGGAGAGCATTAATCAGAGAAGCAGCCAAGAGGCCCATGGTAACTCTGGAGGAGGTGCAGAGATCCACAGCTCAGATGGGAGAATCAGTCCACAGGACAACTATTAGTCGTGCATTAAACAAATCTGACCTTTGTGGAAGAGTGGCAAGAAGAAAGCCATTGTTGAAAGAAAGCCATAAAAAATCCTATTTGCAGTTTGCGAGAAGCCATGTGGAGGACACTGCAAACATGTGGAAGAAGGTGCTCTGGTCACATGGGACCAAAATGTAACTTTTTGGCCAAAAAGCAAAACACTGTGTGGCTGAAAACTAACACTGCACATCACCATGAACACACCATCCCCACCATGAAACATGGTGGTGGCAGAATCATGTTGTGGGGATACTTTTCTTCAGCAGGGACAGGGAAGCTGGTCAGAGTTGATTTTCAAGATGGATTGAGCCAAATACAGGGCAATCTTAGAAGAAACCCTGTTAGAATCTGCAGAAGCTTTGAGACTGGGGTGAAGGTTCATCTTCCAGCAGGACAACGACCATAAACATACAGCCAGAGTCACAAAGGAATGGTTTAGATCAAAGCATATTCCTGTGTTAGAATGGCCCAGTCAAAGTCCAGACCTAAATACAATTGAGAATCTGTGGCAAGACTTGAAAGTTGCTGTTCACAGACGCATTCAATCCGACAGAGCTTTTGCAAAGAAGAATGGGCAAAAATTTCAATCTCTAGATTTACAAAGCTGGTAGCAACACCCCCGAAAAGACTTGCATCTGTAATTGCAGCAAAGGGTGGTTCTACAAAGTATTGACTCAGGGGGGCTGACTACAAATGCACGCCACACTTTTCACATTTATTTGTAAACAATGTTGAAAACCATTTATCATTTTCCTTCCACTTCACAATTATGTGCCACTTTGTGTTGGTCTATCGCATAAAATCTCAATAAAATACATTTACATTTTTGGTTGTAACATGACAAAATGTGGAAAATTTCAAGAGATATGAATACTTTTTTCAAGGCACTGTGCATATGGTAATATAGTATGTCTACATCATACACTCTCCCTGGGCAGGACAGAATTCATTTTAGTAATTTCTGTGAATACATTACCTGTATATATCATGTATATTTCTTTTTGTATGTAGATACACTATAAGCTCCTGAAGAAGAGATCTCAGTCACTAAACATGTAGATCATATACATTGTGGCAAAGATGAAACCCCCACAGTTTGTAGAGTCTTGGACAACAAAATTGGTGGTTGCTGCACGGCACCAATATAACTCCTCTGACTCCGGGGAATATACCATACCCCTGTCGGAAACCATGAATCAGACCGAGACAGAAGTACAGTTGAATCACACTTGTTTATTAATAAAAGTAAATAGAACAAACGTAGTCAAAACAAAGTCAAAGTTCCGTAATTGGAACGGATAGTAAGTCAAGCCAGAAAGTTAGGAAGTCAGAAATCAGCGTAGTGGAACAGCAAGCAGAATCTGGGGCCAGAAGGAATGTCAGCCAAGCAAGTCTTTAACAGGAATGCAGGAGATCATCTGGGCTGCATGGCTTAAGTAGGCAGGACTGACGAGCAGGATATCATCAACGGGTGAGTCAATGTGGAGAGATAGGAGCTGGCAATTAGCCGACAGCTGAGCGGCCAGCTCAGAGGAAGGAAGGGCTGAGCCCAGCCCTGACAGTAATCCCTCCTCAATGACCCCTCCCCCTTGGAGGACCACCAGGCTTGAGGGAAAAACATCTATGGAAAGCACGGAAGAGGACAGGGGCATGTACGTCCGAGGATGAGATCCAAGAGCGTTTCTCCGGACCATACACTTTCCAATGCACCAGGTACTGTATGCGCCCATGGAACCTACAGGAGTCAATAATGGACTGTACTTCATACTCCTCATGGTTCTCAACCTGTACAGGGTGAGAATGTGGCACCGAGGTGGTAAAGCATTTGCAGACCAAAGGTTTTAATAAGGAGACATTTAATACATACATTTGAGATACGCATATTAGAAGGAAGGTCTAATGCGTAAGCCACTGGGTTAATCCTGCAAAGAATATGGAAAGGCCCAATAAACCGAGGTACGAACTTCAGTGAGGGAACACGAAGTCGGAGGTTGCGAGATGACAGCCAGGCCCTGTCCCCAACATGGTAGGAAGGCGCAGGCAGGCATCTGCGGTAAGCATGGAGTCTGTACCTAACATTAGCATGTCGCAAAGCCTCCTGGACTTGTGCCCAAGTGGAACGAAGACCACGGAAATGTTCCTTTAACGCAGGAATACTCTGCGGAACAAATGAGTCAGGCAACATGGTAGGTTGGAAACCATTAGTTCACCATAAACAGGGACAATCGAGAAGCAGAAGGCACTATTGTGAGCAAACTCCACCCACGGTAAGAGGTCTGACCAGTTGTTATGGTCAGAAATATAGCAATGTAGAAATTGCTCCAAGGACTGATTGGCTTGTTCTGCGGCCCCATTAGACTGCGGGTGATATGCAGAGGAGAAAGCAAGCTGAATTCCCAACTGTGCACAAAAGGCTCACCAGGACACAAACTGACTACCCCTGTCCGAGACAATCACCTTGGGTAGCTCATGTAAAATAAAGATCTCCCGAGCAGAAATTGAAGCCAGTTCCTTAGAAGTGGGCAACTTCTTAAGTGGAATACAATGAGACATTTTTGAGAACCAGTCTACCACCATAAGGATAACTGTGTTGCTCTGGGAGTTGGGTAACTCCACAATGAAATCCATAGACAGGTGGGTCCAGGGCCTTTTTCCATTGGGTATGGGTTGTAGGAGGCCCACCGGAAGGTGTCGTGGAGTCTTACTCTGAGCACACATGGAACAGGCAGCTACGAAAGGCGGTTACATCAGCACGTAGACTAGGCCACCAGAATTGTTGGGAAATGGCCCAAAAGAGTTGATTCCTCTGAGGGTGGCCAGCAGCCTTGGGAGAATGGTAAGCCTGGAGCACGGCAGTAGGTAACAAGGTTTCTCAGGAGGAGCATGGACCTGAGCAGCAAGATTTTTGTCCTCCAAAGGAGAAGTGAGACTGGTGCGAACCATAGCCAGAATAAGATCAGGAGAAATCACAGGAACCGGAACCAACTCAATCTTGGAAGTGGAGGAAAATTGTCATGACAAAGCGCCAGCCCTTACATTCTTAGTACCGGGTAAGAATGAGACAATGTAATTGAAGCTTGACAAGAAAAGAGCCCATCATGCCCTTTTGGGAGAGAGGCGTTTAGCCTCAGACAAGGATGTGAGATTCTTATGGTCATAAAGAATGAGAACCGGCACAATGGTACCTTCGAGGAGATGTCTCTATTCTTTCAGGGCTAAAATGATCACTAACTGTCACCAATCTCGTAATTGCACTCCGCAGGTGACAATTTCTTGGAAAAGTAGCCACAAAGGATGCATAGTGCTCTGAGAGGTAGGACGTTGAGACAGTAGGGTGCCAACTCCAGTCTCAGAAGCATCAACCTCAAGGATAAAAAGTAATGTAGGATCAGGATGTGCCAACACAGGAGCAGAAACAAAGGCAGCCTTGAGACTTTCAAAGGCCTTTGTGGACCCCGGAGACCAACTCTGTGGGTTACAGTCCTTTCTGGTCATATCAGTCAGGGGCTTGACCAGAGACGAGAAGTTACGAATAAACTTCCGATAATAGTTGTCAAAGCCAAGAAAACACTGCAGAGGACGTAAACACACGGGTTGGGGCCACTGTAGGACTGCTGAAAGTTTCTCTGGGTCCATCAAAAAACCAGCAGTGACATAACCCAGGAATTTAACCTGTTCACGATGAAATTCGCACTTCTCCAATTTACAATAGAGATTGTTCTCTCTTAGTTTGTGAAGCACACGGCAGACATCTGTGTGGTGGCTCTCCAGGGACTTGGAAAATATGAGGATATCCTCGAGATAAACCACCACACATAACTGCAACAAATATCGGAGGACATCATTAATAAATTCCTGGAAAACTGCCAGGGCGTTACAAAGGCCAAAAGGCATTACAAGGTACTCATAATGGCCTGTTCTGGTATTAAATGCAGTTTTTCACTCGTCGCCCTCCTTAATCCTCACAAGAATGTATGCCCCTCTCAAATCAAGCTTCGTGAAAACCCTTGCTCCCTTGAGGTGGTCAAATAACTCTGTAATCAACGGAATCGGATAGACATTCTTGGCAGCAGAAGCGGAGCATGCTGGAATGTCAAATACCCTTTTAAAAGAAGCCACAAACTCAGGGTAACTCAAGACAACAGGTTTTTGCATCTCCCATAGAGGGTTTGCCCAGGCCAAGGCTCTCTCAGAAAGGTCTCAGTTCATCACTCTTCTTCTTCACAAAGAAGAAATCAGCACCAGCAGGAGATGAGGATTTGCGGATGAAACCTAGAGAAAGTGGGTCTACAACATACGCCTCCATGGCTTTATCCTCCAAGACCAACAAAGGGTAAGCCTGGCCACGAGGGGGTATGGCACCAGGTTGAAGGTCGATTGCTCAATCATACGACCGGTGTGGAGGCAAACTACTGGCTTGTCATTTGTCAAAGACATCTCTAAAATCGCGGTACTCCGTCAGGGAGGAGAGTAAAGAAGTGCACAGGACCTTGGCTACCTTCTGGAAGCATGTCTTACTGCATTGTGGCGACCAGGAGAGAACCTCAGCACGGAGCCAATCAAAAGAGGGGTTGTGCCTCTGTAACCAAGGATAACCAATAACCAGTGGAAACTTAGGTGAGGAAATAATTTGCAATTGGATTATCTCTTGGTGAAGAGCCCCTACAGCCATGGACAATGGAACAGTCTCATGAGTCACATGGGCAGGCTGTAGAGGTCTCCCATCAAGAGCCTCAAGGGCAAGTGGAGTGTCACGCAGCTGCAGTGGAATCGAGTGCTTCGATACAAAGGCAGCATCAATGAACAGGCCTCCAGCCCCAGATTTGATTAGAGCCTGTATCTCGACGGACGCCTCAGCCCAAGAAAGGGTAACAGAAACCAGGGGCTTATCCTTCTGGATAACTGGGGATGAAACAACACCACCTAAGGTCTGTCCGTGACAAGACCTCAAGGTTCGAGCGTTCCCTGGGTGGGTAGGACAAGACTTCAAAAAGTCACCTGCCTGGCCACAATAAAGGCACAATTTCTCCCTTCTCCTAAGGGTTCTTTCATCCGCAGAGAGACGCGTGAAGCCCAAGTGCATGGGTTCACCTTCACTGGCCGACTTGGTATCAGGAAGCATAGGAGGTGAGGAAGGCAAGGGTGGGACTGCAAAGCTTGGAGACAAACATACAGGATTCTTCCGCAAGCGCTCCTTAAGAGAGTCTTTCTCTGAGTCTGGAGTCAATGAGGATGGCAAACGTGATCAACTTCTCCAGCTCAGTGGGTATATCTCGGGCTGCTATCTCATCCCTAATGGTATCCGAGAGACCATGAGAAAAAGCAGCCTTTGCGTACGGAATTCAATGGCGTAATCAGCAACAGTTCTCGTACTCTGTTTGATGGACATGCGGCACTTGGCAGCAGAAGCGGAGCATGCTGGAATGTCAAATACCCTTTTAAAAGAAGCCACAAACTCAGGGTAACTCAAGACAACAGGTTTTTGCATCTCCCATAGAGGGTTTGCCCATGCCAAGGCTCTCTCAGAAAGCAAAGATATCACAAAACCTACTTTGCTTCTGTCTGTGGGAAATGCCTGGGGTAGCATCTCAAAGTATATCTCAACCTGGTTGAGAAACCCTCTGCATTGGACTGGACCACCGCCAAATCGCTGGGGAAGTGTAGTGGAACCAGACATACCTCTTATAGAGGTAATACTCGAGGCGGGTACCTGCACAGAGACTGGAGCAGGGATGGTCTGCAAAACAGGTTGTACCAGAGCAGCCACAGTGGGAGATTCCAGGTGAACCGTGCGACTCAGGAGCATTTTGTAACGCCATGGCAAACTGATCCATGCGGTGATCCTGCTCATCCAATCTGGAAAAAATATTACCAACAAGTGGATTGACTGCATCTTTTGAATTCATGGCCTTTGCCTACTGTCAGAAACCATGAATCAGACCGAGACAGAAGTACAGTTAAATCACAATAATAATAATAATAATAAAAGTAAATAGAACAAACGTAGTCAAAACATAGCCAAAGTTCAGTAACTGGAACGGATAGTCAGACAAGCCAGAAAGTTAGGAAGCCAGAGATCAGCGTAGTGGAACAACAAGCAGGATCTGGAGCCAGAAGGAATGTCAGCCAAGCAAGTCTTTAACAGGAACGCAGGAGATGTGATGTTGACCAAGGCGAAGGCAGAGATCATATAGGCTGGATGGCTTAAATAGGCAGGATTGACGAGCAGGATATCATCAACAGGTGAGTCACTGTGGAGAGATAGGAGCTGGCAATTAGCCGACAGCTGAGCGTCCAGCTCAGAGGAAGGAAGGGCTGAGCCCAGCCCTGACAACCCCACACCTTAAGTGCATATTTTTATGATTTTTTTCTAACTAATAATCTTTATTCATTTACAATATTATAAAATCATATTGTTTTATAGTTTTCTTTAGAGTTTAGGTACCTATAATCTCCATATATATTCAAATCTTTTTCCACTATTGCCAGTTGGATTAAACAACTCATCATTTGTGCCTATAGTTGAAAGAAGCCTTTCTCAACATTTTCAACCCAGGGGAACCCCTAAAATAATTTTCAGTTCTCAGGGAACCCTTACTAAAACCAATTCATCATGGGTCAATGGGGAAAATGGCTCTTCATTGTTGAACAATAAAAAGAATGCAGCTAAAAAGATCATTGGTGTGTCATGCAGCTGGCTTTGCCTAGTGACATTGGTCCTGGAACTATGCATGCCACCAAATCAGGGGACAATCAACCACAGCTCAGGATACATTACAGGACACAGATCCCTCCCCACTGTAAATTATTCTTTACTACTTAGCTTGCTAAAAAAAATGGAGCCTTGCTGGAAGTAGAAGGGGTTATTGTAAGGCTTTCCTTACAGCATTGTTTGCCAGAGTACAATCACCTGAAGGCAGATGCATAACTGCAATCCAAGCCTGGGCATTTTTCTCCCACGAACCAAGACACCGGGCATTTTCCTCTCACGAATCAATGATGCTAGACATTTTTCTCCCACTAAACAATGATGCTAGGCATTTTACTCCAACTCTCCAATAATGCAGAGCATTTTTCTTCCACTGACCAATGACATTAGGCATTTTTTCCCCTTCCAAAAAAATTTGTAAAACAAACGGTAAGCTAACGCACACCCAAATCACAACATCAGTGTACAAAGGGTTAATTGCATGAATACGAGTGCTGGAACCATATATTGGCTTTGCTCAAGAAAGGCCCAGGAGAAATTATCTATAAGTAAAGAATAGGCAGCAATCAGCACAGCTAACTAACATTTTGATTTTCATATATTTATGAAAGAAAGCAACATATACGCACAAAACAGTACAACAAAGTACATGCAGAAGATCATTCCACAGTTCCTCTATCTAGAAAAAGACATACTCTCAGCTACAAGCATCATACATTTTCATTAGAACAGGGAGGAGATCCAGGCTAAATAGCACAACAATTATCAGGTGAACCTCACTTGAGAAAGGCGTTTTTAATCTGAAACATCCTGAGTATCCGCATGTCATCTGCAGGTTTTTCTGGCATCTAGCCATGTGTATTGATGTTTAATAATTCCTGGATCTCCTCCCTGTTCTAATAAAAATGTATATGATGCTTTTACCTGCTGCGATCAACAGGCAGCTGTAACAGGGACGCAGACCCTTTTTATAATGATTCCCATACCTTCCAGGTAATTTTCCACCACACCTGATTGGACACCTTTACCTGGGCACGCAGGCATGGGGAACATTTTAAAGGGGCAGTACACCTTATTTTTTTTTTTTTTTCAAATATAAGTTTTTATTCAGGCATAAGAAAGGGCATTGCCCCAAAATAACATCATGTATAAGAATAACACGCAAAGACGCAACTTCTCACAGCATCATAACTGGGAACACCATAGTATTTCCTTCCAGTACAAATACATTTACATCCTGTTGCGCTATGTATACAGTGTTCAGCATTGCTGCAGTTCTTATATATATCTGGGCGTCCCTTTCCTTCTGCCATTTTCCTTGTTCAGAACAATAGATAAAGAAAGTAGTAAGACTATAAAGAGAAAAGGGGGGAAGTAAAGAGAAGAGGAGTGTAGAGAATGGGGAGGAGGAGGGAGGGGAGGGAGAGGGATGCATGGAGCCGGCGAATGCTCCTGGTTCGAGGTGCATGTGTCAGTTCAGAAGGTCGTGTGCTTCAATCACCTGCCAGGAGACTCTGTCCCTCGTTGGAAAATATGAACATCAGTCAGTTCGACCAGATTTTGTTGTATTTCTCATTTTGATGTCGGGCCGTGAGGATGAGATCCTCCATTTTCCTGATGTCTTCTACTTTCCCGAGCCACATGGCCATTGTTGGGGGCTTGGTAAACTTCCACAACAGTGGAATACATGATTTTGCCGCATCTAGTAGGTGACGGATCAAAGATTTTTTATACGCTTTACCCGACATGTCTGTCGCATGTAGTAAGAAAAAAACAGGGTCTGCCTGTACAGGGCGTTCCGTGAATTTTTGTATCGTCTGTTGTACAATCTTCCAGAACTGTCCCAACATGGGGCAGCTCCAGAAGGTATGGAGGATTGTACCCCGATCCCCCCGGCATCTCCAGCAGAGCCCTGAGGAGAATGGGAAGAACTTTTGTAGTTTTGTAGGTGTATTGTACAATCTAGTGAGTAGTTTAAAATTAGTTTCTTGCATCCTCGTGCATATTGAGGATTTAAATGTGAAGTATAGGATGTTTTGTTTTTGACGTGTTGTAAACGTACACTGTAATTCTTTTTCCAATGCTCCTATTGCATGCATTTGGTAGTTTTCTGGTGGTGTGATCAGCAACTGGTAGGTGGCCGACAGCGCATGAGGGAGGACTCCCTCCTCCGAGCAGTAAGTTTCGTAAATCGTTAAAGTCTGGTCAAGACTTTCTGGGGGAGGTAGTGTTTTAAGATAATGCGTAAGTTGGAGAGCCCTCCATAAATCCAGACGGAACGGTCCCTCTGGGTTCATGAGTTCAGCTGCTGTTGGCCACCGACCACTCGCGACAAAGTGTGATGCCTGGAAGTACCCTGAGGCACAAAGCGATCTAAAGACTGGGTCCACATATCCTGGAGTGAAGTCTGGATGTCCCAATATCCGGCGTAGTGGGGAGTTGCGAGACGTAAGTTGTAAGCGTATGAAGAGGGATGAGCAAGTTTTCGTTGTTACCCCTATTAAAGGATGGTTTTTTATTGTACGTGGTAGGGAGTTGTGACACCAGGGTGCTCTATTTAATGGTACAGTACTTTGTATCTGTTCCAGCTGGGTCCACAATTTAGTGGACTGATGCCGAATCCAATCAATAAGTCTGGTCAAGTGAGTTGCTTGCTAGTATTTGCGGAGGTCTGGTACCGCTAGGCCTCCATATATTTTAGGGAGTGTAAGCAAACGTTTGTTAAGTCTGGATTTTTTGTTAGCCCATAAAAAGTTAGAGAAGAGGGCACTTGTCTGGTCAAAATAGTGGGAGGGTATGTGAATCGGTAATGCCTGTAAAAGGTACAGAAACTTTGGAAGGATGCACATCTTAAGGATGTTGCATCTGCCAAACCAGGAATGTAACCCTGTGTTCCATGTGGTAAGTAAGGTCCTAACTTTGGACAGTATTGGGTGGAAGTTCAGGGCAAATAGCTGTGGTATCTTAGGACGAATATACGTGCCTAAATATTTAAGGGCTGTGCTAGTCCATTTAAAATTGAAACTATCTCTAAGAGTAGTAAGAAGGCGTGAGGGCAGTCCTACACCCATGGCTTCGGACTTGTTAAAATTGATCTTCAGGTTGGAAATAGTGCCATATGTTTGGAATTCTTGTAGTAGATTGGGGATAGAAACTACTGGGTTAGTGAGAGTGAACAGCATGTCATCTGCATAGGCAGCGATTTTCTGTTGTGTCTCTCCCATGTTCACCCCGGTTATGTCTGGGTGGGCACGTACCGTTCGCAAGAAGGGTTCCAGTGACAGGGCGAAAAGGAGTGGGGAGAGTGGACACCCCTGGCGAGTTCCATTCTTAATCGTGAAGGGAGCTGACAAAATCCCATTCACACGAACTCGAGCTGAGGGGTCAGTGTAGACTGAGTCAATCCACTGAAGCATCCTATCCCCCAGTCCCACGTGTCTTAAGACAGAAGTCATGAAGTTCCAATCCACCCTGTCAAAGGCCTTCTCTGCGTCCGTGCTTAGGAATACACAGGGAGTCTTCCTCTGAGTCACTACATGTAGTATGTTGAGTACTTTGATTGTGTTGTCCCTGGCTTCTCTTGTGGGGACAAACCCCACCTGATCTAAGTGGATCAAAGATGGGAGGTACGTTTGAATCTTTGTGGACAGTATTTTTGTGAATATTTTGAGATCTAGATTAAGTAGTGAGATTGGTCTATAGCTCCCACAGGCCGTCATGTCTTTCCCTTCCTTGGGGATCACTGCAATGTGTGCTGTTAATGTGTCTCTAGGTATATGTATTCCAGAGTCCAGTGAGTTAAATAGTTTGTGCATGGGTTCTCCCAGGGACGGTAGTAGGATTTTGTAATATTGGGCCGTAAAGCCATCTGGTCCCGGTGCTTTCCCAATTTTCATGGATGCCACTGCTTTCTGTATCTCTACCAAGGCTATGGGTTCGTCTAATAACTCACTGATCTCTGTTGGTAGTTTAGGCATTTCAGATTTAATTAGGTATTCCTCTATTTGCTGTTGCGATGGAGGTGTCTTTTGTAGGTTGTAAAGGGAAGAATAAAATTCTCTAAATTCATTTGCTATTTCCTGTGGGTGTATAATCTTCTGTCCAGAAGACAACATAATACGGGGGATATAATTAGCAAGGATCTGTTCCTTCAGTGATTTGGTGAGTAGTTTTCCACATTTGTTCCCCGATTCGTATGTTACTCGACGGCAAATTTGTAACGCGGCTTTCGCCCGGAACTGCATCAGTTCTGTGATTTTGTTTCGTAATTGTTTAAGTTCTGCTTCTCCCGTTGTAGTCTGAGCGTGTTTGTGTCTTGCTTCCGCTAAGTGTAAGTCATGGAGAAGAGATGTTAACTGTAACGAGCGTGTTCGTTTAATGCGTGCTCCATGTTTAATTAAAACTCCGCGGATCACTGCTTTATGGGCTTCCCACACAATTCCGGGGTCACTGCCTGGGGTGTTATTTGTTTTGAAATAATCATCTAATTCCTTTAAGACGTCTTTAAGTACCTCTTTGTCCTGTAAAAGGCTTTCATTTAGCCTCCATGTCTTTGATCTAGTCGTGGTGTTGTCAGTCAGTGCGTACGTCAACAAAACAGGGGCGTGGTCAGACCATGAAATGGATCCTATTCTTGAATCTCGAAGGGCGTGTAATTGGCCATGTGGGAGTAGGAAGTAGTCAATCCTTGAATAGTGTTTGTGTGGATTTGAGTAAAAGGTGTAGTCGCGTTCAGTCGGGTGAAGGAGTCTCCAGACATCGATCAACTGTGCCCTGTGTAATGTCCTGGATATGTGTTTCCTGATGTTAGGTGTGACTGAGGAATTTCCCAAGAAGTGTCCTCAGATGGGAATAGCGGTACATTAAAGTCACCTCCTACTATGAGGTGTCCCCTTGTGAATTCCAATAAGGCATCTATTGTGTTTATTTATTTATTTATTTATTTATTTCAGGTACTTATATAGCGCCGTCAATTTACGCAGCGCTTTACGTATACATTGTACATTCACATCAGTCCCTACCCTCAAGGAGCTTACAATCTAAGGTCCCTAATTCACATTCATACATATACTAGGGACAATTTAGACAGGATCTAATTAACCTACCAGCATGTCTTTGGAGTGTGGGAGGAAAACGGAGTGCCCGGAGGAAACCCACGCAGGCACAGGGAGAACATGCAAACTCCAAGCAGGTAGTGTCAAGGTTGGGATTCGAACCAGTGACCCTTCTTACTGCTAGGCGAGAGTGCTACCACTACACCACTGTGCCGTTGTGGAGGAATTGGTCTTGATGACAGTTGGGTGCATAGATGTTTGCGAGAGTCACCTGAACACCTCCAATCTCACCCCTAAGGAACAAAAATCTTCCCTCTGGGTCAGACCTGATATCCGTGCATTCTATGTGAGATGAGTATGGACACCCCATGGGTCTTAGAGGACCCGTTAGTAGAGTGGTAAACCATGGGGAAGAATTTTTTTTCGGTATAGGGAGGTTACCACAAGTGTGTCTCCTGGAGTAGTGCCAGGTCTGCCCTATAATGTTTTAGGTCGTGTTGGAGCATCTTTCTTTTTTCCGGCACATTTAGGCCTTTCGTGTTTAATGAAAAAACAGTCACCGTCTCCATGTCTCCCGAGGAAAAGGAGGGATGGGATTCAGGAGGTACCAAAAGTGGGGGGGAAGCTAGTAAGAGGGGAGAGTGAAGTTGTAAGAAAGAGTTAGTGTAAGAAGGAAAAATAGAAAGGAGAAAAGTTGAAGTAACACCTAAAGCGCACTAACCAAGTGCACTAACTATACTCCAGAGGAGTGGCACAATTGTGCTATAACGCTCACCAGACTGAGTCTGGTAACTGAGCGTAGGCCTAGTTTGGGTTGTGGAAAGGGATAGCCAGCAAGGAGTCCACTAACCACCCCCCTCGTTGCCCTGATATGGTGGTGTGTGTCCTAATATGTGTGGTGACGGTTATTTAGTGAAGGAATAGAAAGCAAGAGCTAGGTTTTTTTCCATGAGTGAGATGTAGTTTCTCAGGTAAGCAAGGTATATAGGTTCTTCTTCCGTGGGTAACATGTTCCCTCCCAGTTGGCTCCTATCCATAACAATGAGCTTCTACTTCTATGTGTTTGCCCAACATTAGGTATTAACTTAGAACTCCACTTCTATGTGATATCTAGTCAATGTCATCTTTCCCCAGAAGCATGTGCCAAGCAGTGTGCAGGTGGGAGAGAGAACCGAGGTTCCCCGCCATTCCCACCAGCATAGAAACATATATACATCGCCTCCCCCCCAGATCATGCGTATAACCAAAACATAGGTGGTCAACAGACCTAAATATAAAATAACTGCAGGTATCATTCACATTGTTATCCTCTAATTTGCGTAGATTCAAAGATTCCATATCATGGAGGATGGGAGCGGCCGTCTCTCCCCCTCCCATCGCCATCCACCCGACATCACATTTAATGCAGTTGTAGACGAGAGGAGGGAGGGACGAGCACCCCAAGCCCGGTACAGACGACAGACAAACCGGAGACAGTCTAGATGTATGCAGCACTAGCTTAAACATGGCTTAGTGTCACTTATGTTAAAGGTACAAACGTCACCGTCTATAGGGGCTTCCTTCCAGCCGGGGGTAGCCCAGATTATATATATCCCCCCCCCCAGTTTATACTCCAAATTGGAGGCCACAGTGCCATAGAGAAGTAAGCTATGTGTCCCATCCGGGTATCGGTAGTTCTCTAG
The DNA here is from genome assembly GCF_042186555.1 of Aquarana catesbeiana. Taxonomy (NCBI): domain Eukaryota; kingdom Metazoa; phylum Chordata; class Amphibia; order Anura; family Ranidae; genus Aquarana; species Aquarana catesbeiana. Next base: position 273,162,883 of record NC_133331.1, on the reverse strand, counting down.
GGGCACTCCGCTCAGAGGTTGCGATTGGGGGTCTCCTGGCACACACATACCTCGGGCTGATCGAGGTTCACTCCCTGCAGTCTCCCAGCCCCCGGATGCTCCTTGTTGTGTGACAATAACTATCCGGGATTGCCTGCGCTGATGCGTGGATGAAAATGAGAAGTCTAGTCAGTGTTGCTGTTCTGCTCCATTGTTTAGCAAGAGGAAAACCCGGTGGGGGGTGGGGCACAGGCAGTACTGGGTACACAGCACAGGTAAGTGGAGTGCAAACAAAAAAAACAAAAACTAAAAACTAGAAAAGGGGGCAACGTAAGCTAATTGAAGCTAAAGTTAAGAGTTGGACTGAGGGCGTGGCTTGCCTTGAGAGAAGATGGCTGCTTGATCACTCGGCTCCCTCTCACCACAGCCTAAATTCTACACTTACTGGGGTCTACAGCTGCCATCCACCCCCCAATAATGGGAACATCATCCCGTGGATCATCACATAGCAGATCCCGATCCCCGAGAGAAATCGCCAGCCATGTGAGCCACACGATACCGGAGATCTTCCGGACACAGCGCCCAACAATGGCGACCTCCCTTCCTGCCTCAGCCGCCTCTCAGTCTCATACCGAGATCATCCTCACCCCCACAGGCACCGGCAACATCCCACAGGCACCTACCCTGCCCTCTCAACGCCAACCAAGCCTGCAAGACCTACAAGCGGTGACGGCAGACATCAAGGACACGCTGTTCTCAGCCATTACTGATCTACACCACGAACTGCAGGCCATCACAGGCCGCATACAGCGCGTGGAGGACAACGCAGCGCAGCAACACTCGATAGTGAAAAACGTCCAGCACAAAATCGACCACCACACTATGCAGCTGAGAGATCTTCAACACCATGTTGAAGATCTTGATAACCGTGGTCGAAGACACAACTTGAGGGTAAGGGGAATACCCGAATCGGTGGAACAAGATGACATCTCCCCGGTGGTGACGGGTCTCTTTAATCACTTACTGAACCGCCCGGAACAAACAACGATCACCATGGATCATGTCCACAGAGCACTTCGCCCCAAAGGCAGGGACACTGACCCCCCTCGGGACATTATTTGCTTCGTGAACGACTTCTCCATTAAAGAAGAAATCCTTCAAAAAGCCCGCGAAAAATCCACTCTGGAGTATAATGGCGGCCCCATCCACATATATCAAGACCTCTCAGCAATTGCGTTACGCCACCGCAAAGACCTGCGCCCTCTACTGGATATCTTGAGAACAAGAGGAATCAGGTCCCGATGGAAGTTTCCCTTCGGCCTCTCCGGATCATACCAGGGCCGCTCAGATCTTCTAAGAGTCCCGGAGGATCTGGACAATTTCTGACGTACACTGGACATACCCTACACACCAGTCCCGAACTGGTACGCAGAATTCAACTTATAATCCCCCACTCGCTGTCCTTCAATGGAAGAACCAATGGACGCGCACAACACCAGCTTCCGCAGAAGACGCTCACCGTCCGCCGCCAGATCAGGCCCTCCTCCTGGCTCGCATTATCAGCCATCCAGCCCCATGTCAGCTCCCCTTCCTCGCAGGGCACGCCGAGACCGCTGACAGCCCGGTTTAAAACGTGAGTAATCACTAGGAAACCACCATTCACTTTTTACTACAGTTCTACCCGCATGGACCCACCATGTCGGACGACTTTCAAGATCCCCTGACGGCTCCCTTCCTGAAACAAAACGATGAAGACAACGGAAAACTGATTACCTGCTGGCCACCTCCTGACCCCCCTGCAGTTCCAGATGGCACACAGAACACTTTGACTCTTTCACCCCGCCATCTAACTTCAATGACTTATGAACGATAACCTCCGAACGGCCGCTATATTATGTCTTGCTCGGCAGACCCCGCTACATCACGGAAGCTCTGCCTCAATGCACCCCCGACCAGAAACTCTCACACCGCAACATCCTACCCCCTTTGAACGGGGCACCGAAGAAGACGACCTCCTCTGACAGACGCCGATATCACTCTTCTACTTCCATGATTACCCTCAATGCTATAGGTAATATTTGATATGCCTTTTTAAGCTAAGCCATGCACTGCATCACACAAGGTTGTACACCCAAGCACGGAAATCAAACATAACATACCTAATACAGTGATCAAAGATGTAGGTTTTAATATTGCCTTAATATATAGAGCCAAACCACTCGAACCTACCAGCTCCCTAAATACCCCCAACGTAACCCCCCACCGAGTAATTGGGTTTGGAGCTGTACTTGCCCTAAAGTGCCCCCAATGAATTCACACCTCACCACCATACAAAGGTAATTGGGAACAAACAGTAGAGACTATGGGGTGGCCTGACAGTGCCTCCATTATACTGACATTCTCGGGCAACTGAGAATAAAGGCACTGATGTTCTCATATACGATTCTACTGTCCACCTCACAACACCTCCCTAGAAAAGCGGGGGACTAAGTCCCGGAGGCTCTACGACATACGCATACGAACCACACTAATGCTACCTCTACAGGTTACTGAGACATGCGATATACATGCTCCACTAAACCCACTCACTGACCACACCACTACACCCTTACCGAGGGGTCGGAGACAGAGATAACGAGGCTCTAATGCATTCACACACTGATCACACCATACCACAACACACGGGCTGACCTGCACAGAGACATAGAGGCCTCACCACGTTCATACTCAGCTCACATCACAATAACACACACAGGCGACAAAGATCACTAATACAGTTGTCCCATGGAGCTCACACACTGATCACACCCACACTCCTTGCCCGTATAACTGAGCATAAACGCTTAGATGCTCCACCGACTGTACAATTCCTAGTTACAACAGTTACTATTTTGTTTTGGTTGACCCTTTTCTATTTTTCAAGTTGTTATAGAAGGTTTGCATCATAAGACCATTCTCAGAGTAAAGGAGCAAATGCTAATATGTTATTGTTGTGCCAACTCCTTGAAGCTACATTTGCAATCATTATGGTCGGAAATACTATGGAGTACTCTTCAAATATATTTCTCTCAGCACACTCTCACATGGCTTTCCCAACTTACCGGACCTTAAGTCATTCTACACACAACACCTCCCTATACAAACTCTGTTACCTTTGACAAACGGAAGCTTCACCCCGTTGCCACCACCTCACTGCTTATTCACACACTTTCTAACAAACCTTTCTGATCACCCCTCTCACATATAAGTTCTTCAAAAGGCTACTCCACTCACGCCCCCAGCCTCACTTTCGAAGGCTGCTGGTGAGACGGACCTCATTGGTCACCCATATTTACTACCCTTTCTACACATACCCAAATATCTCTCAAGTAACCAACCAACCCTCACATAGTGGGTAAACATCATTCACCTAAACCATAAACACCAATACCAAACTAATACCACTAAATTTATCCGGCGTATACAATTCTGTGGCTCCGAACACCGAAGTAGGTGATCGGTCCGCCACATAGTATCGGTTTCTATAACCCTTACCCTCCCCTCTCAACACCCTCTCTCCACCCCACTGACCCTACCTGATACCCCCTTTTTACACCACCCCTCAACCTGCCACAGCCCGAACCACATCACAGCACACATACACACAACTTTACCATGGTCCCAAAAGCTAGCAACACCCAGAAACCCGTGCTCAAAATTGTCTCGCTCAACGTAAAGGGGCTCAACACCCCAGAAAAACGATCTAAACTCCTCCTTACCATGCAAAGACTTAACGCCAGCATCATAATGTTACAGGAAACACATTTCCGCTCTGACAATACCCCTAAACTATACAATGCCCATTTTCCAACCGTGATACATGCTACAAACCCCCAACATAAAACGAAAGGGGTATCGATCCTTATTGCAAAACACTGTCCTTTCCACATCACTGACTCTCTCATTGATCCCGACAGTAGATATCTCTTCCTAAAAGGCTCGATTCAAAACAAAACTATAACACTGGCGAACATATACGCTCCAAACAAACACCAGGTACCATTTTTTAGATCAGTCAACATTACTCTAACGTCTTTCCAGGAAGGCACTCTTGTACTGGGCGGAGATTTCAATGTTCCCCTAAACCCCCTTCAAGACACTTCCACAGGAACTACAACTATACCATACAAAGCCTTGAAGGATATTAAAACCATACTGAAACGGTTATTACTTCATGATACATGGCGCACCCTAAACCCAGACACCAGGGATTACACCTTTTATTCAGCACCTCATCATCGATATTTTAGAATAGATTATCTATTCTTGACCCAAAATGACCTACCTCTACTCCACCGAGCTTCTATCGAACCTATGACTATATCAGATCACCATCCCATCTCCATGTCAATACAACTTCCCGACACCACACCTCGCTCAAGAATATGGAGGTTAGATTCTTCCTTACTCACTGACCCCTCCATCGCGGCGGAAGCGGAATCCACCATAAAACACTTCTTTCTCGAAAACAACCCAGATGACACCTCCCCAATTAATAACTGGGAAGCCCATAAAAGCGTAATAAGGGGCACCTTCCTGGCAGCAGCGGCCAAAAGAAACAAAGAAAAAAGGAAGGCACACTCAGAATTAATCGAAAAGATCCGCAAACTTGAAGGGTTACATAAACATTCCCAAGCACTTACCGCCCTGACAGATTTAATTCAGGCTAGGAAAGATCTATTAGACCTATTAGATAAACAGATACAACGCAAATACATACTTTCCAAAAAAAAATATTATGAATTTGGTAACAAAGCAAGTAAAATGTTGGCCAGAGCACTACAAGTTTCCAAATCTAATAAAACTATACACTACATCAACGACCCCTCGGGACAAAAAATAAACAAAACTCCAGACGTCGCACGTTAATTCGTACAGTATTATAGTAAACTATACAACTTAGCCACCCCCCCTCCACCCATAGACGGCACCACCCGTTCCCAACTGATATCTGATTTCTTAAAACAATATGGCCCGACTCCCATATCAGAATCCATAGCACACGATTTAAATGCCCCACTTACACGTACGGAAGATGACAACGCCCTAAAACAAATGAAAACGGGCAAAAGCCCTGGTCCAGACGGCCTAACCGCGGGTTACTACAAAACCTACACAGAAATACTTACCCCCGCCTTTTTAAAAGCCTTCAATTCTTTCGCACATCCGGTCGACCCCCCACGTGACCTTTAAACAGCCCATATAGCAGTAATTCCTAAACCTGACAAAGACCAATCCTTAGTTGCAAACTACAGACCCATCTCGTTGCTCAACGTTGACCTCAAATGGTACGCCAAAACATTAGCAAACAGACTTCTACCCCTGATCCCCCATCTGGTTGGTCTTGACCAAGTGGGCTTTGTCCCCGGACGGGAAGCGAGGGATAATACCCTAAAAGCGATTAATATCCACCATTGGCTCACGACCACCAAGACTAAGGGATTTATGCTTTCCCTCGACGCTGGGAAGGCATTCGACAGAGTGGCCTGGGACTACATGAAAAAATGGTCCTCGGGACAGTTCTCCTGGTTCGGCAGGGCCGCTATCATAAAAATGAACATCCTACCCAGAATCTTATATCTTTTACAAACCATCCCAATTAAACTACCACCCAAATTCTTCTCTACATATCGTACTGCATGCACGACCTTCATATGGGGTAAAATGCACCCGAGAATTAGCTTCATGAGACTTACAGCACCCAAACTCTTAGGAGGCATAGGATTACCAGACATACGCAAATACCAACAAGCATGCCACCTAGCTAGGATCATTGATTGGAACGTACACTCCAAACATAAGGACTGGGTCCAACTTGAACAGTCACTATCGAATGTGCCCATTCAACACTTCCCATGGATAGACTCCTCCTTCCTACCACCTGAATACACTCAACATCCACTTATTCACCCTACACTGCTCTCATTCCGCACTGCATGTAGTACCAATAACATCTCCTCAGTTAAAGGTCCGATGACACCTTTACGGTTACACCCTGAATTCAACCCAGATATGCACTCTTCCTTTTTAACAGACATATGGCCCCACCAGACTGCTAGAGCCAGACATTTCTTCGTCGGAAATCGCCTTCTATCACAAACCGAGTTGGCCTCAAAATCGGGCGCAGACACCTTTCCCTTTTGGACGTACATCCAACTAAGAAACTTCTTTATCAAACCCAAACCTATTCCAGACTGGTCTAGACCCACGACCCCATTTGAAAACCTATGTTTAAGTGATAGCCCCCTTACACATCTGATTTCACAAACATACAACCTCTTATTCAACGACCAAACCCTAAACAAACACTGGAACATTAGACAGTTGGGAACGAGACCTCTCCATACACTTGAGTAACCAAGAGTGGACTAACATTTACTCCTTGATCCACAAAGGTTCGATGAACGTGCAAGTCCAAGAAAACGCCTATAAATTATTCTCCAGATGGTATAGGACCCTGTTTCTGCTACATCATTTCAACCCGCAAATACCCCAGACCTGCTGGAGGTGTGGTTCGGAAACCGGCTCTTTATTACATATCTGGTGGTCTTGCACCAAAATCCAACCTTTCTGGAAGGAAGTCCAGGCACTGATTTCACAAATCACTACATACTCCCTGAAATTTGACCCCACAATGTTTCTACTACATCACTCTTCAACACATATACCATCCTACCACTGCTCCTTAGCCATGCATCTGGTGAACCCAGCAAGAATGTGTATACCCTCCAAATGGCGCTCCTCAGAACCGCCTACCATAAGAGAATAGTTTCAACGCATTAACCAAACAAAAGTAATGGAAGATCTTATCCATCAGTCAAAAGATACACAAGCTAAGTTCACCAAAACCTGGTCATGCTGGATACACTTTACTACAATGGCTGATTACAAAAAATACATAGTTTGAATGCTTCCACCGGGCTGTGGCAGGTCAAAACAGCACCCCGCTGTCCCCTCCCTATCTCCATAACATCCCTCCCCCCCCCCCTTAGCTTACCTCTCCAGTTTCCTACCTGCGACCCTCCCTTTTCATCTCACATCCTCCGTACCTGTCAACTTCTAAGCATAAATTAAGATATGATTCCAAAACATCCTACTCCAAACTCATTATTCTCCATATCGTGAAACAAGGATTTATCAAATAAATATATCTGTAAATGAACGCTTAATTACAAACTCTAAGATTGTACCTTGACCATTCCATGAGAATGTACATAAACAAACGATATAGTTTATCTGCTTCTTATAGTGATCGCAAATAGATGCATTTATTGTCTAAATCCTACAATCAAAGCGGCTGCGCCTGCAGCACTGCATTTGCATGTGATTTCTCTTCATTGCATATTTCTTACTTCCTATTCCTTTCTGTACATGTTAATCTCTGTTTGAAATTTTCAATAAAAATTTGATTTAAAAAAAAAAAAAAAAGAGTTGGACTAGGAGAGGGCTTCATGTTTACAACTCACGTGTCCCTTTATCTGAAGGCGCCCTACTTCTCCTCCGGGATCTCTGCTGCCGGGGAGGAGTGGGAATTCTCTGCGTGGCGGGTCCCAAACGGCCCGTCGGCCTCGGGACAAAGGTAATCCAGTCTGGAACCGGAATTGGTTCTGTGGTCAAGAAATCAAAGAAGGCTGGTAAATCCTTTGGAGTGCGCAGTGTGAAGGAGGCAGATCCATTTCGAAATGTAACCGCTAGGGGATAACCCTAGCGGTATGTAAAGCCCTGTCGTCTGGCCAGGTCCAGGGCCGGTCTCAGCAGTGCCCTTCTCTGGAGCGTAGCTCTCGATAGATCTGGGAGAATTTTGATTACCGCTCCGTCGAATTCCACTTCTCCATGCTCCCACGCTTTGTGGAGGATCAGCTCCTTCTAGGTGTATTTGTGGAGCCTGCAGAGAACATCTCGCGGTCTATCCGGGTCTGATGACTTAGGGCCTAGAGTTCTGTGCACTCTGTCAAGCTCCAGGGTCGGTGGTGCTGTTCCCAGTATTTTTTGAAATATTGCCGTAACCGATACCGCTAGGTCCTCCGTCCCCGTCGCCTCGGGAATGCCCCGCAGCCACAACTCCACAAATCTTCTATGTGGAGTTGCAGTTCTATGGCCTGGGTAGCGTGTAGTTCCTGTGATCGCTCCAGGGCAATGACTCGTTGAGAGAGGGACGGAATCATGAGGTCGCTGGAGTCCACGCGCTCTGTAAGTTCGTTCATCTCGGTCCTGAGCTCCTGGATGTCGCGGCTGTGCGCCTCCTCCACTCTGAGTATTAGGGATTCCATGTCAGATCTAGAAGGTAGAGCCTCAATGTCCGCCTTGGTGGGGAGGGCTAGTAATATGCTCCTGAGGTCGTCAGGTATGTCCCCAAAACGTTGGGATGGGCCAGCCATGTCTTCCTGGGTTACCGCTTGGATCTCCGAAAGAAAGCCCGATGCAGCTGGAGAGCTGGCAGATGTTGGCGGGTCGGGTGCGTTTCTCCCCAGCCCAAGCTGTGCACGTGGTGAAGTGGCGATGGCGCCCGGAGAGGCCGTCTGCGTGTCTTTAAAGTACCTTCTTATGCCGTTTCTAGGAGTCAATGACCGCGATCCTCTGGTCGATGAGCGTGTCCTATACCTTTTGGTGGTTATCATGCCTTACATTTGCTTGGTGAAAAACGTCAATTTATGGAAAGAAGAGGGGCAATGCCGGGAGCTCTCAAGAAAGTCTTCCTCACTCGGCCATTGCTAAGCCACGCCCCTGTACACCTTATTTTTTACCATCTAAATTTAAACTAACTTTAATACAAAATTGGATAGTTTAAGCAGGCAGGGATTGGTTGGAGGGATGGGGCGTGAAGGTACGGAGAGTTGAAACGGATAAGGTTTTGATCAGAGAGAGGAAAAGGGGTTGGAGATCAAGAGTGTTGCCATCGGAATGAGTAGGATTGTGTCCATTGTGTTCATTGAGATCAAAAAATGAGATAGGGTTGAGAAGTTGAGAGACAGTTGGGGTATAAGTATTAACAAGTATGTTAAAGTCACCAAAAATGATAGTGTGTATTTTAGTGGTGAGAAAGTAGGATAGCTAGGCAGAGAAGTCATCATGGATGCATAATGCTAATCGAGGAAGCCTTTAAATCACAGCAATTTTCAGAGAACCTGGAGAAAAAAAGTGAGGTTCAAAAGAGGAGAGGAATAGAGAGGGAGGTGTAGGAAGAACCTGAAAGTGCTTTGTGTGGGTAGAAGGATTTCAACCCCACCATTCCTTCCTCCATTGGGTTTAGCAGAATGGGTTCATTACCATGTGAGAGAGCAACTGGAAAGGCAGAGTCAGATTCCTGAATCCAGATTTCAGTAGGGGCAAGTGGGTTAAGGGAGGTGGAGATAAAAAGGCCATGGGCAGAGGTGAGTTGTTACAGACTAGTGAGCATTCTAAAAGGCACATAGTTACATAATAGGTGAGGTTGAAAAAAGACACAAGTCCATCAAGTCCAACCTATGTGTGTGATTATATGTCAGTATTACATTGTATATCCCTGTATGTTGCAGTCGTTCATAGTTACATGAAAGGGGGGCTGGTTCTTGGAAGCTGGGGAATAGAAATTGGACTGTGTGGATTGTGGCAGCTGCCAGCGCAAGGTCAGTGCTGGGTGTGGGGGTCAAAGTAAAATTGTTGAAGTCCAGGATTAGGGAGTACAGAAGTTAGGAGAGTAAGGAGAGTAAGGGAAGTGAGATATGAGGAAGATTTACAGTATATGAGATGCCGCAGTGTTCTGCAGGTTATGTAAACTTGTGGGTTCTGTATTAGAAGGAGGCGATGATTGCAGTAACAGGGTGAGGGCAGGAGTGAGGGTGATATTTATAAACTATGGGGTGGTGCAGAGATATAAAGGAGAGAGAACTTGAGGAGAGAGGACACTTTTGTGTGCAGAAGAGTTTAGAGAGCATAATACAAGGCGGAAGGGATAGGATCAAATATTGTCCAAATACAAGAGCCATGTGTATTCTTACTTGAATCTTGGTGTGTTCTGTGTATTTCCTCCAGATCTCTACAGTAATCCAGAATGAAACTTTGCCTCTCTGCTGCATACCTCCCAGCTTTTTTGAGATGGTAAGGAGGGACACCTATTAGCAAAAGTATGCAGGCATATTACACACCCCCTGCCACACCTCCTTAAAGGAAAATTTTCCAATATAAGTGCTTTTTTACCACTACTATTCCTTTTTAATGGTTTTTAAAATTTGCAAATGCAGCAATTTAGAAATTGGATGAGAGGTTAGCACTGGCAAACACTTTTTGAAAGAGAAATAGTGAATTTTATATACAACTATACAGATCAGACCAAAATGAGGAGGAAAGAGGGACAGAGGGACTTTGTTCCAAATCACATTCCCTCGAAATTAGGGACAGTTGGGAGCTATGCTACTGGAACTCCCTGGAAAAATGGCTGGTCACTGCCGCTCTCTCAACCTGTGCAGGGTGACTGGTCTTGAATCTACCTCCTCCTCTAGTTTTTTGCAGGCAGCCTGTTGTTCAAGAACTTTCCGGGTCCCTCCAATAGTCTGCTTTCGGCACAGGCTATGTACAGCACAGGGATGGTGTCACAGCAACTTTTGCAAAGTATTATTGAAGGCATTTTGTGCTTTAAAGTGTATTTATATCCTTTATTGATGCCTTTTAAGAAATAAATTTATTGAAAAATTTTGTGCCTGGAGTAGAGCTTTAAAACATTTTTTTCCCCCCATGCAGTGGGGCTGTGCCTGCACTTCTCTTTTTTTTCCTAGGGGAGAGGAGATATACTTACCTGATCTTCCTATCCTCCCAGCACAAGACTGGTCTGGCACCCCTGTGCTCCAGTGATCTTGAATAGTGGACTGTTCCTGTTCATTACATCTAGAGCAGGCTCCATAGACCAGGAACAGTCCACTGCTGGATCGCAGGGAAGCGCTGTTTTCCCAGAGGATTGGGTGAGTATATACTTTCTGCCCACCCCTAGAAAAAACAAGGAGTTGACCTGTGCAGTATGGTCACAGCCCACTGCATGGGAAACAAAATTGTAGGGCTTTAAAGTAGGAGTAAACTCTGACTGAATATTTAATTTGCTAAAGCACTGTGTATCAAATGCATTTGCCAATTTCTTATGAAATATAGGGGGTTATTTACAAAAGGCAAAACCATTTTGCACTACAAGTGCACTGCAAGCTACGACTAAGGCTATTGCCGAAACGCGTCAGCTTTATTGTCACTCTGATGTACCAATAAACGTCACTTCAAGGATTACAGTTTTGCCGGCTCTCCTTATTACTGTTGCACTGCAAGTGCACTTGGAAGTGCAGTCGCTGTAGATCTGAGGGGAAGATCTGAAATGATGGGAAGCTCTGCTGATTTTATCATCCAATCATGTGCAAGCTAAAATGCTGTTTTTTATTTTCCTTGCATGTCCCCCTAAGATCTACAGCGACTGCAATTGAAAGTGCACTTGTAGTGCAAAGTGGATTTGCCTTTCGTAAATAACCCCCACAATGTTGTATCTTAGTGCTGATCTTATGCTGTTGATCTTCTGCATCCTCTTTGTATCCACTTCATATCTACAGGTACAGCAAAGGCTGCATGGCAGTCCTCAGAGCAGATGCCTGCATAATATGTGTTTAAACAGTCTCCAAAAAGACTCAAGCCAAACCCCTTTGTGACAACATAAGAGCACAGTTAGGAGACAGGTACAGAGGTTGTCACCCTATAATATTGCAAATTGCATTTTAGTCCATTAATTTCTTGGACTTTCATAGCCCTGCCAGATGGTACAGCACAACCAGCCTGAAACCCTGACTTTTCTCTGCTGCAGGTAACACAGGTGTTATCCATCCCCCTGCCAGTAACTGAAAGAAAAAGCATCAGGCTGATGAGCTCATCTCTCTGTCATTCTGCTCTCTCCCTCTGTCAACATGTTCCTTGCACTGCAGCACACCTAATTCCCTGCACTACAGCACACCTAATTCCCTGCACTACAGCACACCTAATTCCCTGCACTACAGCACACCCAATTCCTTGCTACTTTTCTTTGACACTGTCTGAGCTATTTTGGGGACGGAGACTACAGGGGACTGGGAGAGGCTGACACCAATTCAAAGTCAGGTAGTCGACAGAACAACTTTGGGATGAATTGCAGTGCCTGATCTCACAAATGCACTTCTGGAAGAATGGTCAAACATTCCCATATACAAACTCCTAAATCTTGTGTACAGCCTTCCCAGAAGAGTTGAAGCTGGTATAGCTACAAAGGGTGGGCCAACTCAATATTAAACTCCACGGACTAATGCCCCGTACACACGGTCGGATTTTCCGATGGAAAATGTGTGATAGGACCTTGTTGTCGGAAATTCTGACCGTGTGTAGGCTCCATCACACATTTTCCATAGGAATTTCCGACACACAAAGTTTGAGAGCAGGATATAAAATTTTCCGACAACAAAATCCGTTGTCGGAAATTCCGATCGTGTGTACACAAGTCCGACGCACAAAGTGCCACGCATGCTCAGAATAAATAAAGAGATGAAAGCTATTGGCTACTGCCCCGTTTATAGTCCCCATGTACATGTTTTACGTCACCGCGTTCAGAACGATCAGATTTTCCGACAACTTTGTGTGACCGTGTGTATGCAAGACAAGTTTGACCCAACATCCGTCGGAAAAAATCCATGGATTTTGTTGTCAGAATGTCCGATCAATGTCCGACCGTGTGTACAGGGCATAAGACTGCAATACTTTTGGTATATATGTGTGTATGTATGTATATATGTGTGTGTATATATATATATATATATATATATATATATATATATATATATATATATATATATACATATATACTGTATATGTGTGTTTAAATATAGATATTTATATGTTCCATGCATTTATGTGTGTTTCCTAAGTGCCCTGAGTGCCATTAAATATTCCACTGCAACACACTGGTATTACCTGCCGCTGGACCTACTACTCAGAGCTCTCCTATCAGAACATATCTACCAAGTTCTCCCATTTGTTTAACCCTGACCTTCCATATTACTATCACTTATACGTAGCTGGGTCAGAGGTACTCTACTACAACTAAAGAAGACCGGAGTGGGAGTGTTTCCTGTGATTGGAGGGAGGGGCTAAGATCTCTCCGGTGCTGTCCTGAAAGACTACTGGAAAACAAGTAACCAAGGATTATGAGGAAATGTGTTGGGCGGAGTTAAGGCAGTGATGTCATCACATGTAAGCGTGCCCGAGTGTTCCGCGGCTGCTCTTTAAAGTACCGCTTGAATCTTCTTACGCTTGTAAGTTCAATAACCCTTTATTAAAATCTGATATTGTAAGTAATACGCTATGAGGCTTCTTCTTGCATCTAACATATACCATTGTTGGGGAGTGTTTGGGGGAGCAAGACCGAAACGTATATCCCTGTAATGGTGACACAGTTGCTATAACTGGCTGAAGGAGTCACTGCCTGTGGAGGGATCCGGTGGTGAGAGCATTGGCTCTATCTTCCTGAGCCATTTTAGGGGGTATCTGTTTTCTGAGATCATTTGGGTCTATAAGAGGCTTTGCTTTTTGGTGAAATGCGCACAAGCACTGGAGCACGTGTTATGTAAAGAGCATCAGGCACTTGTCTAAGAACACTTGGATGAACTGGATATGATTTAAATGAACTGTATTAGAATCTATGAATTTAATTTATTTTTATAGTATTTAATTGTTTACTTTGCATATTTTTGAACATTTGTATACTATAATGCACTGCTTACATAAAACCCTTTATTATAGTATATCATTACATTTTTTGCGCATTATGTTTTTCATAGCAGGTTTGCACATTTGCAGAATACATTTTTTACTTGATATAGCTTATTTTGCACTTTTTTTTTTTTTTTTTTTTTACACAGTACATTTGATAGTCTTCTCTATTGATTTGGAGTCAAGGTTGACTCACCTTTTGCACAATCTTCTTGATTAAGTAATTGTTGTCTTTTTTGGGTTATGTATAAGGTTTGATGGTGTGAATACTTTTAAAGGGACAGTGCATTTTTTTTTGTTTCTTTTATATGCTTGTAACATGCATTGTGTTAATGAGTGGTAAGGCACTTGTTTCCGACGCACAGTTATGTGAATGGCCCTAAAATTTAAACCAATCCCCAGAATTTCTGACCTCGACATGAAAGGCCCATTCACACACATTCTTTGTGATGCAACTAAATGTGGGTATTTACCCAACAGGAAGAGTAAACCCTGTAACTGTATTGGTACAAATACAGGTTCTGTCCTTGGACCCCTTCTCTTCTTCATTTACAGCTCCTCCTTTGGTCTGTTAATAAACTCCCATGGCTTCCAGTATCACCTCTATGCTGATGACACAAATCTATCTCTCTACTCCTCACCTTACTCCTTCAATCTCCGCTAGCATTACTAACTTACTAACTGACATATCAACATAAATGTCACACCACTTCCTCAAACTCAATATTTCTAAAACTGAGCTCATAAATTTTCCTCCAGCCCGTGCCCCCCCCCCCCCCCCTTACTTCTCCATCAAGATCAATAATACAACCATCAGTCTCTCCCCTCATGCCAAGGTACTAGGTGTAATCCTAGACTCTGACCTGTCCTTTCAGCTCCAAATCCAATCACTGTCCAAATCGTCCAGACTTCACCTTCGAAACATCTCCAAAATACACCCCTTTCTAACCGTCAAGACCATTCAGCTACTTATTCACTCCCTTGTTATCTCTCGCTTTGACTATTGTAACTCCCTCCTCATTGGCCTATCATGAATGCCGCTGCCAGACTCATCCACCTTACCAACCATTCAGTGTCTGCCACTCCTCTCTGCCAATCCCTCCACTGGCTTCCCATTGCCCAAAGAATAAAATTCAAAACACTAACAATAACATACAAAGCCTTTCACAATTCAGCCCTGAGCTACATCACCAATCTTATCTCCAAATATCACCCAAACCATCCTCTCCGCTCCTCCCAAGACCTTCTGCTCTCTAGCTCCCCTGTCTCCTCCTCCCATGCTCTTCTCCAGGACTTCTCCAGAGCCTCTCCCATCCTCTGAAATGCACTAACCCAATCTGTCCGGCTATCTCCTACTCTGTCCACTTTTAGGCGATCCCTGAAAACTCATCTCTTCAGGGTGGCCTATCCTGCCTCCAGCTAACAACCAAATCTTCTACTCCCCTCATCAGTTCATCCCTCACACTCCCTACCTTTTGTTTCCCCAGCCCCTCCCTCTTAGATTGCAAGCTTGCAGGAGCAGGGCTTCTCTAACCCTCTTGTTTTGAATTGTACTGTTGGTGTAGTGTCTCCCTACATTGTAAAGCGCTGCGCAAACTGTTGGCGCTATATAAATCCTGTATAATAATAATATACAGTCTTGAGACCTGGAAATGCAAGCACAGAGACTACCAGTCCTGGAGGCTCATAAGAAAGTAGTATGTGATTATGGTTGTCTTTAGTACCAACCATGATCTGATCATTCCTTATTAATAATACCATGCACTATGACTTCAATATAATTGGAGTACATGTCAGGCTGTCTGTACAGCATCTTGCACAGAGCCGCCCATGTGCTGAACTGTCAGCATTCATTTCCAATAATCCTTTGGGATGTATCGCGTTACTGGACGAGAATTGAGTAGATGCGACTGAAGAAAGGGAGGGGGTCACTCTGCCACGTACATATAATCCGGAGCCGACAGATACAGTTTAGAATTGGTGACTTGAGCAATGCAGAAATCAATTAGTCTTCTATCCAGTAATGACGGAGATTAGAGGTTCTTTTGGAATTAACACTCAGTGGGGTTAAGTTCCCAAAGGAGCATATTTCCCTAAGAGCTCAGTGCAGCTATTTTAACATAAACCGTTTTATTTGTTAAGGAATATTTTTCATTCTCAAGTTTTTCGTTTTAAATTCCTCTGCACAAGATTGAAAATTCATAGTAAACAGATTCCCTGGCATAGCTTAAAATGCACTCCTTTAGTAAATCAATTCAGTGTGTCTCCTTAGGTTGGATTTACATTTATTCATTGCAGTAACTCATGGATAAACACAATACTATATAAAACAAACTGCATTACATTACAGTGGGGGCGGAAAGTATTCAGACCCCCTTAAATTTTTCACTCTTTGTTATATTGCAGCCATTTGCTAAAATCATTTAAATTCTTTTTTTTCCTCATTAATGTACACACAGCACCCCATATTGACAGAAAAACACAGAATTGTTGACATTTTTGCAGATTTATTAAAAAAGAAAAACTGAAATATCACATGGTTCTCAGGGCCGTCTTTAATATTGATTGGACCCTGGTCAAAAATGTTCTTGGGCCCCCCCATGCAATTTTGCTCTCCACCTGCTCTGAGACATACAATAAATAGCAACTAGACTTAAAATCAGTTTTCATATCAGGCAGCAATTGCGATTGGTTGCCAGTGGTTACAGCATATCATTACTGCTTACTGACTGATTGCTAGAGGTTACAGCAAATGATTTCTGCTTGTTAATTGGTTGCTAAAGATTACTGTACAGTATTACTGCTCACTGATTGGTTGCTAGAGGTTACAGCACATCATCTCCTCACTGCAGGGGGGCATGATAAACATATGAATGCCGCCTTTATTTACATATCAAAGCCACTGGCCGCAGCTATTTACTTATGAATGCCGCCGCTATTTACATAGGAATGCCGGTTATTTACATGTAAACACAGGGTCTGCAGGTAAGTTATCTGTACACAACAATAAGACAGAGCTGGGCAGCATTAGTAGCAGCACTTCACACTGAGATATTGGGACACAGCACAGAACTAAAACTTCAAAGGACAAGGGAATTTAAACTGGGATAGTTGGCAAGTAGGAGGCAACTGCTTTGGGCCCCACAACAATGACAGGGCCCAGGGCAGCTGCCCCTTTTGCCCTGCCTTAAAGACGGCCCTGATGGTCCTAAGTATTCAGACCCTTTGACACTCATATATTTAACTCAGGTGCTGTCCATTTCTTCTGATCATCCTTGAGATGGTTCTACACCTTCATTTGAGTCTCCAGCTGTGTTTGATTATACTGATTGGACTTGATTAGGAAAGCCACACACCTGTCTATATAAGACTTTACAGCTCACAGTGCATGTCAGAGCAAATGAGAATCATGAGGTCAAAGGAACTGCCTGAAGAGCTCAGAGACAGAATTGTGACAAGGCACAGATCTGGCCAAGGTTACAAAAAAATTTTTTTGTCAACAATTCTGTGTTTTTCTGTCAATATGGGGTGCTGTGTGTACATTAATGAGGAAAAAAAATGAACTTAAATGATTTTGGCAAATGCCTGCAATATAACAAAGAGTGAAAAATTTAAGGGGGTCTGAATACTTTCCGTCTCCACTGTATAGTGGCATTTATTATGACTGGTATCCCAGTGCATAGCTTGCAACTGTCTCTGATTTCGAGGGACTGTCCCTGATTCGGAACAAAGTTCCTCTGTTCCTCTTTTCTCCTAATGTGTCACTCATTTTGGTCTGATCTATATATAGTTGTGTATAAAATGCACTTTTTATCTTTCAAAAAGTGTTTCCCAGTGCTAAACCTTTCATCCAATTTCTAAATGGCTGGGTTTGTAAATTTAAAAAGCCAATATAAAAGAAATAGTAGTAGTAAAAGAAATTACTTGTGGGTTTAACTCATCATTGTTTTTTGTATAATTCTTATTTAAGGGGGCGTGGCAGGGCGTGTGTCCTATGTCTATATACCTTTTGGGAATAGGTGTCCCTCATTCCCATCTCAAAAAGTTGGGAGGTATGCCCCAGTGTATTAGTCCAGTGGCAGACAGCATGCAATAATGCACATGTTTTGCTTTGTGGCATTCAAAAAGGTGGTATCTGTAGTCCAGCAGTTCAGATTACAATCTGGGCATGGTGTGGGCACTAGGGCAAAGTTTGGGCTCTTTCAAATGGGCGGCCACAATGGGGAGGGGGGGTTGTAAAACAGACAACTGAGTTGCATTCCCATGCCATCCACCTAAACTGTCATTATAGGGCTGTACACATGCTGCGGTGCTTTGCTTCAATGCCATAACATTTTTAACTCCAGGGTGCAGAGTTTAACATACAGCATCCCTTGTCAAAGTAACCCATTGAGTTAAATGGTGCTGAGCTGCAACCGCGCGCAATGCACACCATTGCAACACAATAGGGGGCCATTACATGAGTAAGCCGTCCGTCAAATGCCCTTTGAAAAGTGATCAGAATGTGGTTCACTCTTCAGATGGCTGTGCATGCCACTGCAAATGTGAAAGAGTCTGCATTTGTGAGAGTTATGTCCTCAGGGGATTAATTCCAGAGATAAAACGATAATTCTCCCGCTCTACAATACTCTGCTCCGGCCGCACCTAGAGTATGCCGTCCAGTTCTGGGCACCAGTCCTCAGGAAGGATGTACTGGAAATGGAGCGAGTACAAAGAAGGGCAACAAATCTAATAAAGGATCTGGAGGATATTAGTTATGAGGAAAGGTTGTGAGCACTGAACTTATTCTCTCTGAAGAAGAGACGCTTGAGAGGGGATATGATTTCAATTTATAAATACCGTACTGGTGACCCCACAATAGGGATAAAACTTTTTTGCCGAAGGGAGTTTAACAAGACACGTGGCCACTCATTAAAATTAGAAGAAAAGAGGTTTAACCTTAAACTACGTAGAGGGTTCTTTACTGTAAGAGCGGCAAGGATGTGGAATTCCCTTCCACAGGTGGTGGTCTTAGCGGGGGGCTTCGATAGTTTCAAGAAACTATTAGATAAGCACCTGAACGACCACAACATACAGGGATATACAATGTAATACTGACATATAATCACACACATAGGTTGGACTTGATGGACTTGTGTCTTTTTTCGACCTCACCTACTATGTAACTATGTAACTGGCTGGCCAGTTAAGATGGGTGAAGACTCAATACCTGCAAAAACACTGGGAGAACATGTCAGTGGTGGTGTAAGTGTGTCATAATGTGCAAACTATATTCTGTTTGCATATTATCACCTCTTGGGGTCATTAGTGCCACTTTGATGTAACACACTTTGTATTACTTTAATGTAGAATGTAATTTGGCCTTTAGGCCTTGTGGAAAGTATACTGCAATAAACTGCGCCTGGGAGCCCAGGTGTACGCAGACAGTTGGGGCCGGAAGTCTGTATAAGGGCCAGTTCACACCACATGCAGTCCAGTGCATTTTTTCTCTGCATCAAAAATGCATGGAAAGTAGGTTATATGGTTTTCCAATGACATAGTCCACATCAGTGCAGTCAGTTCCAGGGCTTTCTAGTTCCAGAAAAAAAAGTAGGTCATGCTGCATTTTTCTGCACCGGATTGTACTGCAACGCAGTAAAACGCATCAAAAACTCACCAGAATTCACTGAAACGCATCAAAAATGCTCTGGACCCCAGTACAGTAAAAAAACAGGAATAAAGCATCTGGAATGCATCTGGAAACGCTTCGAAAAATGCACCGGGTCCGAAACATGCCAAAAAAGTGTTAAAAACGTTCATGCAAAAGCCCATCCGGAACAGATCTGGAGTGCGTTTTTGTGGTGTGAACCAGCCCTAAAGCAATGACACACTTGAGAGTAGGTGCAGCTGTCCACCAGTGCTCAGTATTTGCACAGTGAGAGATTATCTGCAGTTAGGGACAGATTATTGCCCCTGGACACAAGTAGCTTACATCCAGGGATGCAGGTATTTGCTGGCTGTGCAATTACATGCAACCATTGGTGTTCACTAAGCAGCAGGACATGAGACCCAGAAGCGATTACTGTAGTGATGGTGCCTACTCCAGGGATTTCCAGCTTCCACAGAGATTAGCAGGGTATGGCACATGCATACTTACATCCAAGTTGGATCAATGGAACTATGCCAAAATATCCATACCTGGAATTCAGCCTCAACTTCAGCTGCGACTTGGAAGACATCTATGTGACTTCATGCACAGATGTCTATGCAAGTCGCACCTGAAATTGCCAAAAGTAGTGCAGGATTGGGAACTACTCTTTTCAAATCGACGCGGCACAAAAAAGACGGCGTCACACCGATTTGAATAGTGCCATTGCCGACAATAGGATGCGACTTGTCATGCGATTCGACCTGTCAAATCACATGACAAGTTGCTCTGGTGTGAAAGGGGGCTTAATTATGTTTTTTTGTTACATTATTTACATTCATTTGTGTCTTTTATATCTGCCAGCCGTTCAGCTTTAACATAACAATCTGACAGTCACCTGTGCAGAATTTTGTTCCATTCCACTGAGCATCGTCCTACCCTGGGGCAAAAAATAAAAAAACAGCAGAACAAAACTGGCATCTACAGGGAGAAGTAGATGTTCCCTAATTGTCCCTCCTTTGTCTCGGCAGTGATGCAGAAAGCAGGTCATTGGGGTTGCTGGTGGGCAGGAACGATGGCAGCAGACAGACTGTATGTCTTCATTTCCAGATACCATGCCAAAGAGCTAGCACTTGTGTTTTAAAGGGCTGCTTACATAATAAAAAATCTGGTGAATGTATAAATGCTTTACTATTGCTGATCAAACCATAGCAATAGTAAAATAGCATAAATGAATGTTTAAAACAAATCATAACAGGAAAGCTAGCTTTCCTACAGAACAAACAGAAAAAAAAAACTACAGAAATCCCTTTTTCTTTTTAAAAGTATAGACAAAGAGAAAAAGCTATTGTAATTTGTGGGCTTGGCTTTTTTGTTTAAAGAGAACCTGTCACAACCAAGTTGCTAACTGAAAAAGATTTGTTAATTTTGTGTATGAAGGTCATCCAAGAGTGTTGTAATGCCGTGTACACACAACCAGACTTTCCGGCAGAAAAGGTCTGACGGAATCATTCCGATTCCGATCGTGTGTGGGCTTCATCTGACTTTTTCTTTCTAAAATTCTGACGGACCTAGAAATAGAACATGTTTCAAATCTTTCTGACGGACTCAATTCCTATCGGGAAAACCATTCGTCTGTATGCTAGTCCGACGGGCCAAAAACGACGCAAGGGCAGCTATTGGCAACTGGCGATTGAACTTCCCTTTTCTAGTCCTGTCGTACGTCATCGTGTTCTAAATGAACAGACTTTGGTGTGATCGTGTGTAGGCAAGTCCGTTTCAGCGGAACTCCGTCAGAAAGACCGTCAGAGTCTACGCAGCATTAGCCAGGTGTCCAGGTCTTCTTCTGTCCAGCATCATCTCTGATTTTGGCTGAAAGTCGCAGCTAATAACATTCTCCCATTGTTTATAAAGGCAACCACTTCACAGCAAACACCGCAACCTGTACCCCCTTTAATCCACAGTCTGGTAACCAGCCAGCTACCCTAATTTCAGAGCAGGCACCTGCCCTCATTCCATACTTAGATGACCCCCATCCTATTAAGGCTCGCTACATACCTAATATCCTGCAGTAATGAATGGTAAATTGCTGTCTTTCACTATACATGAATGCAGTGCACAGTAAAGCATGCTATTCTGTGCATTGCCTTGTCATTCATTCTGAGTGGCAATCGAATGTGCAGATACAGTATAGGTTGACAGACCCTCATTGCAGAGCAATGTATTTACGCAGCTCCATCTTTTCCTGTGTATTGCGCATTGGCAGCCTATTCAGAACTAGGCATGAACTTTGTGTTCGAGTCGAACCCATGTTCGACTCGAACATCGTCTGTTCGTCCGTTCGCCGAATTGCGAACGATATGGGCCGTTCGCGCCAAATTTGTGTGGCGCGTCACGGCCCATAATTCACTGCGGCATCGCAGTGCATTGCTGGCTGATGATTGTCCAAACATGCACTTTGACCCGCATGCTTGGCCAATCACAGCGCCATCTGTAGAGAGAGCTGTAATTGGCCAAAGCCAGGGTGGCTTTGGCCAATTATGGCTCAGGGGGTTTAGTACACGCCCCACACTATATAAGGCTGCCTGCATGGCGGCCCTGTGTAGTGTGTGTTCCGGCGTTGAGAGACAGAGACAGAGAGACAGTGTCATTTGATTTAAGTTAGATAGATTAGGCAGGACAGTCAGTCAGTTAGCTGCACTTACAGTGTATTGTGTATATATATGCATCCCAGGTGTTGTATGTGTATATATATATATATATATATATATATATATATATTAATATATATATATATATATATATATATATATATATATATATATATATATATATATATATATATATATATATATACACACACTGTATTCAGTTTAGCTAGATCCGTTCCTGTTATTATCTTCTTACTGACAGGCAGGCTTGTTACAGTATTTACAGCTATCTGAAGAAAATTGCTGATGTTCTTCTGATCCTATTAGTACCATAGTCAGGCAGTTAGACTATTTACAGTTAGTGTAGTGCATCCTCCTCACAGTGTTCAGCTAAAGCTACAAGTTAGTTTAGTGTGACCTCTGCACAGTGTTCAGCTAAAGCTACAAGTTAGTGTAGTGCGTCCTCTGAACAGAGTTCAGCTAAAGCTACAAGTTAGTGTAGTGCACAGTGTTCAGCTAAAACTACAAGTTAGTGTAGTACGTCCTCCTCACAGTGTTAAGCTAAAGCTACAAGTTAGTGTAGTGCGACCTCTGCACAGTGTTCAGCTAAAGCTACAAGTTAGTGTAGTGCATCCTCCTCACAGTGTTCAGCTAAAGCTACAAGTTAGTGTAGTGCGACCTCTGCACAGTGTTCGTCTAAAGCTACAAGTTAGTGTAGTGTGTCCTCTGAACAGTGTTCAGCTAAAGCTACAAGTTAGTGTAGTGCACATTGTTCAGCTAAAGCTACAAGTTAGTGTAGTGCGTCCTCCTCACAGTGTTCAGCTAAAGCTACAAGTTAGTGTAGTGCATCCTCCTCACTGTGTTCAGC
Source organism: Aquarana catesbeiana (assembly GCF_042186555.1). Classification (NCBI taxonomy): domain Eukaryota; kingdom Metazoa; phylum Chordata; class Amphibia; order Anura; family Ranidae; genus Aquarana; species Aquarana catesbeiana. Next base: position 273,139,980 of record NC_133331.1, on the reverse strand, counting down.
TAAAGCTACAAGTTAGTGTAGTTCGACCTCTGCACGGTGTTCAGCTAAAGCTACAAGTTAGTGTAGTGCGTCCTCCTCACAGTGTTCAGCTAAAGCTACAAGTTAGTATAGTGCGTCCTCTGAACAGTGTTCAGCTAAAGCTACAAGTTAGTGTAGTGCGACCTCTGCACAGTGTTCAGCTAAAGCTACAAGTTAGTGTAGTGCGTCCTCTGAACAGTGTTCAGCTAAAGCTACAAGTTAGTGTAGTGCACAGTGTTCAGCTAAAGCTACAAGTTAGTGTAATGCATCCTCCACACAGTGTTCAGCTAAAGCTACAAGTTAGTGTAGTGTGACCTCTGCACAGTGTTCAGCTAAAGCTACAAGTTAGTGTAGTGCATCCTCTGAACAGTGTTCAGCTAAAGCTACAAGTTAGTGTAGTGTGACCTCTGCACAGTGTTCAGCTAAAGCTACCTGTAGAAGGTTGGTGGTGTTTTCCTGATCCTATCACTACCGCAGGCAGCTACATTATTTTAACATTAGTGTAGAGCGTCCTCTTCACAGTGTTCAGCTAAAGCTACCTGTAGAAGGTTGGTGGTGTTTTCCTGATCCTATCACTACCGCAGGCAGCTACATTATTTACACGTTAGTGTAGTGCGACCTCTGCACAGTGTTCAGCTAAAGCTACCTGTAGAAGGTTGGTGGTGTTTTCCTGATCCTATCACTACTGCAGGCAGCTACATTATTTTAATGTTAGTGTAGAGCGTCCTCTTCACAGTGTTCAGCTAAAGCTACCTGTAGAAGGTTGGTGGTGTTTTCCTGATCCTATCACTACCGCAGGCAGCTACATTATTTTAACGTTAGTGTAGTGTGTCCTCTGCACAGTGTTCAGCTAAAGCTATCTGTAGAAGGTTGGTGGTGTTTTCCTGATCCTATCACTTCCGCAGGCAACTACATTATTTTAACGTTGGTGTAGTGCGTCCTCTGCACAGTGGTCAGCTAAAGCTACAAGTTAGTGTAGTGCGACCTCAGCACAGTGTTCATCTAAAGCTACCTGTAGAAGATTGGTGGTGTTCTCAATTGATTTTGCTAGCTGCAGTATCAGTATATATATATATATATATATATATATATATATATATATATATATATATATATATACCCCAGCTTAGTGCAGCTACATCTCACTGCAGGCCATTAGTATGTCTGGAAGGCCAACAAGGAGAGGCAGACAGTCACAAGCAAATAAAAGAGGGCAAGCAGGCTCTGTGTCTAGAGGCAACAGTGCTGGTCGTGGAGATGGTGCATCCTCATCAGCACGTGGCCGTGGGACACGCTTGGCCTTTTTTTCGGCAGCTGGCCGTGATGAGCCACAACATGCGGAAGATTTGGTGGATGACCAAGCCCTCCTCATCCTCCTCATCCTCTTTCACCCATGCTCAGGGTACTTTGTCTGGCAAAGCAGCTGCCAACGCGGCCTCTTCCCTCGGCTCAATGGCATCAGTGACTCCTTCCCTAGCCCCACCATGTCCTCCTGAGGAGTCCCTCGAACTGTTTGACCACAGTGTTGGGTACATGCTCCAGGAGGATGTCCAGCGTTTAGAAGGCTCTGATGATGATACTGAGCTAGATGAAGGCAGTAACGTGAGCACGGACAGAGGGGGTGCCCAAGAAGGACAGCAATCTGGCAGTCATGCTCCCCCTGCGGCAGCATACTGCCAGGTTTGCTCCAGTGATGAGGAGGGAGGGGATGATGAGGTCACTGACTCAACGTGGGTGCCTGATAGGAGAGAGGAGGAGGAGGAGGCACATCACCAACGAGGCAGGATGCCCTCCAGGGGCCAGCCTAAGGGCAGCACACTGACTGCATCACACCGCAAAGCTCCGCATGTGCAGGGCGCTTCTGTCTCTGCGCGTTATTCCAGAAGTTCTTTGGTGTGGGCTTTTTTTGAGACAAGTGCATCAGATCGCACCGCTGCTATTTGCAACATATGTCTTAAGCGTATCTCGCGTGGCCAAAACATCTCCCGCTTGGGCACCACATGTTTGACCAGACATATGTTGACCTGCCATGCAGTTCGTTGGCAAGCGTATCTAAAAGACCCACACCAAAGAACAAAGAGGACCTCTCCTTGCTCCTCATCAGCTGAGATCTCCAACCCCACTATACCTTCAGCCCTCTCTGAGACCTGCACTGAGAGGAATGAAGGTGTAGAATTAGGTGTGTCACAGCCAAGTACTTGTGGGCAACCTGCTTTCGGTACACTGACGTCAGATTGTACCAGGCAAATTTCCCTGCCCCAGCTGCTGCACCGCCGAAAGAAGTTCGCTCCCAGCCATCCACATGCCCAGCGATTGAATGCTAGCTTAGTAAAATTGCTAGCACTTCAACTGCTTCTTTTCAGTTGGTATACTCTGCCCCCTTCCGTGAGTTTGTGGAACGTGCGGTTCCTCAGTGGCAGGTACCCAAACGCCACTTTTTCTCAAGGAAGGCGATTCCGGCTCTCTACCGGCAAGGTGGAAGGCAATGTCCATGTCTCGCTGGACAGGGCGGTCAGCGGTAAGGTGCATATTACCACTGACTCATGGTCCAGCAGGCATGGACAGGGACGTTACCTAAGTTTCACGGCGCATTGGGTGACTCTGCTGGCAGCTGGGAAGGATGCAGGACAAGGTGCAGTAGTGTTGGAGGTTGTTCCGCCACCACACCTCGAAAATGCCACTACTAATGATTCTGACACACCTCTCTCCTCCACTCCCTCCTCTTCTTCTTCCTCCATGGCCTCTTCCTGTGCTTTGTCCTCGGAACCAGCGGTGCTCCGTAGGCGTTCAAGGGGCTACTCAAGTATGCAGGCCAAAAGATGCCATGCGGTGCTTGAGCTGGTGTGCTTGGGGGACAGGAGCCACACTGGGGCAGAGGTTCTGTCAGCTCTGCAGGGGCAGGTTCAGAGGTGGTTGACGCCACGCCAACTTAAGGCAGGAATGGTGGTTTGCGACAATGGCACCAACCTCCTCTCCACCCTCCGACAGGGACAAATGACCCATGTGCCCTGTTTGGCTCACGTCCTTAACTTGGTGGTGCAGCGGTTCTTGGGCAGGTACCCGGGCTTACAGGATGTCCTGTGGCAGGCCAGAAAAGTCTGTGTGCATTTCCGCCAGTCATATAATGCCAGTGCTCGGCTGGCAGACCTCCAAAAGGAATTTAACCTGCCCAAGAACCGCCTAATCTGTGACATGCCCACCAGGTGGAACTCAACGTTGGCCATGCTGCAGCGGCTGCACACGCAGCAGAGGGCCATCAATGAGTACATGTGCGACTATGGCACCAGGACAGGGTCAGGGGAGCTTGCTTTTTTTCCCCACGCCAGTGGGCCATGATCAGGGATTCATGCATTGTCCTGTCACCATTTGAGGAGGCCACGAGGATGGTGAGCAGTGACAGTGCATGCATCAGTGACACTGTCCCCCTTGTCCACCTGTTGAAGCACACGCTGCGTGGAATAATGGACAGGGCACTTGAGGCAGAACAGGAAGAGGAGGACTTCCTTAGCTCTCAAAGCCCCCTTTATCCAGACAGTGTTCTTGCGTGCCCGCCGATCACACAGGAAGAGGACGAGGAGGAGGAGTATTGTGTCAGTATAGAGGTGGAGCCTGGCACTCAGCATCAGCAGCAGTCTTTAAGGGATCATTTACAGTCCCAAGAAACACATGGACTTGTATGTGGCTGGGAGGAGGTGGCTGCGGATCATGTCGTCCTTAGTGACCCAGAGGACTCCGGACTGAATGCCTCAGCAAACCTACGCTGCATGGCCTCCCTGATCCTGCAAAGCCTGCGGAAGGATCTCTCGTATTCGTGGTATCAAGGAGGGGGATCGTTACTGGCTGGCAACCCTCCTTGATCCACATTACAAGGGTAAGGTTGCGGACCTTATCTTGCTGTCGCAGAGGGAGCAGAGGATGAAACATCTTCGGGAGGCCTTGCAGAAAGGTCTGTGCAACGCGTTCCCAGAGACTGGAAGGTTACAAACTCCTGTTTCTGGACAACGTATTGCTGAGGCTAACGGAGTGCATTCGGCGCAATACAAATCCCATATCAAATCAAATCAGTCAAAGAAGGAGCGGTGGAGAAGGTGGCCTCCTGACAGTTGTGTTCAGACAATTTTTTAGTCCGCAGCCCCAAGGTATGATCGGTTCCAACAACCATCGCCAGTGTCTGTTTTACATGGTGCAGGAATACCTAGGGGCAAGATCTGACTTGGACACCTTTCTCACCGAAAATCCTCTTGGTTACTGGGTCTTAAGGATGGATCACTGGCCAGAGCTTGCACAGTATACAATTGAGCTACTGGCCTGTCCTGCATCCAGCGTTCTTTCGGAACGCATATTCAGTGCTGCTGGAGGCTTTGTAACCGATCACAGGGTGCATCTGTCCACCGACTCGGTCGATCGACTGACCTTCATAAAAATTAATCAGTCTTGGATCACCACCAGCTACCAAGCACCTGATGCTGATGTAACCGAATAAATTTTTTTGAAATGTCAGATCCCTTCAAAGACTGCCTATGCTGATGCTGAGTAACTATCCTGTTATACTGAGTAACTATCCTCTTCCTCCTCAATGATCATGATGATAGCTTGTAAGAACATTTTTGGTTCTGGGCACCGCCAGTCCCGCCAGCAGTGCCTAAGGCCCAATTTTTCAGCCCCTGTTTAACAGGGGCATGTAATTACAATTTTTCATGCAATTCTTTGCAGCAGGGCTAGTTTCTGCACTCCAACTAGAGTATCTGTGAGGGGTTACAGTGTTGTGGCACCAGCACCAGTGCCTAAGGCCCAATTTTTCAGCCCCTGTTTAACAGGGGCGTGTAATTACAATTTTTGATGCAATTCTTTGCAGCAGGGCTAGTTCCTTCGCTCCAACTAGAGTATCTGTGAGGGGTTGCAGTGTTGTGGCACCAGCACCATTGCCTAAGGCCCAATTTTTCAGCCCCTGTTTAACAGGGGTGTGTAATTACAATTTTTGATGCAATTCTTTGCAGCAGGGCTAGTTCCTGCGCTCCAACTAGAGTATATGTGAGGGGTTGCAGTGTTGTGGCACCAGCACCAGTGCCTAAGGCCCAATTTTTCAGCCCCTATGTAACAGGGGCGTGTAATTACAATTTTTGATGCAATTCTTTGCAGCAGGGCTAGTTCCTGTGCTCCAACTAGAGTATGTGTGAGGACTTACAGTGTTGTGGCACAAGCACCACCACCACCACCAAAGGCCCAATTTTTCTGCCCCTGTTCAACAGGGGCATGTGGTTACAATTCTTGATCTAATATTTCACAGCAGGGCCCTGTGAGGGCTTTCAGTGCTGTGGCCACAACAACACCTAAGGCCCAAATTTCTGCTGAGTATATAGGGCAGGCCCCTACTTTCAAACATCCAACTTACAAACGACTCCTACTTGCAAACGGAAGGAGAGAACAGGAAGTGAGGTGAAATCTACCCCTAGGAAGGCAAATTCTCTCCTGTAAGAGTTAATATGGGAAAAACTTTTCTTCTTTCCACTGATGCTTTATCACCAATCCTTGTTTCACAAAAAACCCCAAATTTTCAAAAAACATTTGTCATTGGGACAAAAAGTGAGGTGAAATCTTCTGAAGAGGAGCACAGACAGCAAAACAAATGTCAAAGGGGTGATAACCCTTCCCTAGGTTTTCCAAAAAGCTTAAAATAGATTTTTTGGCTGGAGCTAAACACGTTAAAAATGTACCAGTTTAAAATTACAAACAGATTCTACTTAACAACAAACCTACAGTCCCTGTCTTGTTTGCATCGCCTGTATACTGCTGTTCAGAGTATATAGGGCCTGGGGGCACCACACCTTTCCTTTTTTAATTTGGGTGCGAGGTTACCCTTAATATCCATACAAGACCCAAAGAGCCTGGTAATGGACTTGGGGGTACCCATGCCGTTTGTCTCACTGATTTTCATCCATATTGCCAGGACCCGACATTACATTAAAGCCGCAAGCAGTTTTAAATTACTTTTTTTCCTTTAAAAATGACATTTTGTGCAGGGACTGTTCTAAGCACGGGAAATACGTGCCACTTTATAGGCATACTATAGACACCCCCCAGGTACGATATTTAAAGGAATATTTCACTTTTTTTTTACTTTAAGCATCATTAAAATCACTGCTCTCGACAAAACGGCCGTTTTTAAAAGTTTTTTTTGCATTGATACATGTCCCCTGGGGCAGGACCCGGGTCCCCAAACCCTTTTTAGGACAATACCATGCAAATTAGCCTTTAACCAGTTGCCAACCGGCCCATAGCCAAATGACGGCTGCAGGGCGGTTGGATAACTCTGGGATCACGTACTATGACGTGATTCCAGAAAACCGCTCCTGCGCGCCCCCTGGGCCACGCACACGGGAACATCCGTGACTGCGGCCGTTTACCATGTGATCGCTCCGTCAAATGACAGCGATCACATGTAAACAAACCGGCGTCATGTCATGACGCTGGTTCCTCTCTCCCCTCTCTGTACCGATCACTACAAAGGGGGAGGGATCGGATGGGAGCAGCGCTGTGGGCTGGATGTGTAGTGCACACAGTGCTGCTCAGTGACATGTGCAGTCACATCCATCCCTCCATGCTCAGCCATCCCCCCCATGCTCAGCAATACCCAGCACTACTCTGCAATACTCTGCAATTCCCTGTGCAATACTCTGCAATACCCCGCAATACTCTGCAATAGTCTGCAATGCCCCACAATACTCCGCAATACTCCGCAATACTCTGTAATACTCTGCAATACTCTGCAATACCCCGCAATACTCTGCAATGCCACGCAATACTCTGCAATGCCCCGCAATACTCTGCAATGCCCCGCAATACTCTACAATACCCTGCAATACCCCGCAATACTCTGCAATACCCCACAATACTCTGCAATACCAGGCAATACTCTGCAATACCCCGCAATACTCTGCAATGCCCTGCAATACCCTGCAATACTCTGCAATACTCTGCAATACCCCGCAATACTCTCCCACACTCTGCAATGCCCTGCAATACTCTGCAATGCCCTGCAATACCCTGAAATACTCGGTGATACTCTGCCATACTTCGCCATGCTCAGCCATACCCAGTCATGCTCTGCTATACTCGGCCTCTGTATGTGGCCAGGCTGTGGAAATCTCACACGTGTGGTATCGCCGTACTCAGGAGTAGGAGAATCTATTTTGGGGTGTCATTTTTGGTATGTACATGCTATGTGTTAGAAATATTGTATAAATGGACAACTTTGTGTTAAAAAAAAATGTGTTTTAACCACTTCCCGCCCGCCGGCCATCATACGACGTCCTGGATTTTGTGCGGGGATATCTGAATGATGGGTGCAGCTACAGGCATCATTCAGATATCAGCTTTTTCAGCCAGCTATTCCCTACACCATGAGAATGATCATAGTGGCTGTTCCACTGCTTGATCGTTCTTACGGGAGGCGAGAGGGGACGTCCCCTCCGCCCTCAGGTGCTTCTACCGACTCACCGCTACGATCAAAGCCAGGATCGTTTTTTTTTTTTTTTTTTATTTCAGGCTTCCCAGCCTAGAGGTGAGATGTGGGGTCTTATTGACCCCATATCTCACTGTAAAGAGGACCTGTCATGCCATATTCCTATTACAAGGGATATTTACATTCCTTGTAATAGGAATAAAAGTGATCAAAAAAATTATTTTTTGGAAAAAAGCATCAAACTAAATTAAATAAAGTAAAATGAACAATAAAAAAAAAAAAAATGTTTTCCCCGTGTCCCCGTGTGCTCGCATGCAGAAGCGAACGCATACGTAAGTCCCACCCACATATGAAAATGGTGTTCAAACCACACATGTGAGGTATCGCTGCAATCGGTAAAGCAAGAGCAATCATTTTGGCCCTAGACCTCCTCTGTAACTTACAACATGTAACCAGTAAAAAATTTTAAAGCGTCTCCTATGGGGATTTTTAAGTAGCGAAGTTTGGCGCCATTCCACTAGGGTGTGTAATTTTGAAGGGTGACATGTTAGGTATCTATTTACTCGGCATAACTTCATCTTTCACATTATGCAAAAACATTGGGCTAATTTTACTGTTTTGTTTTTTTTTAAAGCACAAAACTGTTTTTTTTTTTTTTTAAAAATGCATTCGAAAAATTGCTGCGCAAATACCGTGCAAGTTAAAAAGTTGCAACGACCTCCATTGTATTCTCTAGGGTCTTTGCTAAAAAACCATATATGATGTTTTGGGGTTCTATGTAATTTTCTAGCAAATAAATTATGATTTTTACATGTAGGAGAGAAATGTCAGAATTGGCCTGGGTGCTCCAAAACGCCTGAAGGTGCTCCGCGCATGTTGGGCCTCTGTATGTGGCCACGCTGTGTAAAAGTCTCACACATGTGGTATCACCGTACTCGGGAGTAATAGCAGAATGTGCTTTGGGGTGTAATTTGTGGTATGCATATGCTGTGTGTGAGAAATAACCTGCTAATATGACAATTTTGTGAAAAAAAAATAAAAAAAAAATCTTGATTTTGCAAAGAATTGTGGGAAAAAATGACAACTTCAAAAAACTCATCATGCATCTTTCTAAATACCTTGGAATGTCTTCTTTCCAAAAAGGGGTCATTTGGGGGGTATTTGTACTTTTCTGGCATGTTAGGGTCTCAAGAAATGAGATAGGCCTTCAGTACTTCAGGTGTGATCAATTTTCAGATATTGGCACCATAGCTTGTGGACTCTATAACTTTCACAAAGACCAAATAATATACACCGATTTGGGTTATTTTTACCAAAGATATGTAGCGGTATAAATTTTGGCCAAAATATATGAAGAAAAAATTACTAATTTGCAAAATTGTATAACAGAAACGAAGAAAAATGCATTTTTTTTACAGAATTTTTGGTCTTTTTTCTTTTATAGCGCAAAAAATAAAGAACCCAATGGTGATTAAATACCACCAAAAGAAAGCTCTATTTGTGTGAAAAAAAGGACACAAATTTCATGTGGGTACAGTGTTGCATGACTGAGTAATTGTCATTCAAAGTGTGAGAGCACCGAAAGCTGAAAATTGGTCTGGTTATTAAGGGGGTTTAAGTGCCCAGTGGTCAAGTGGTTAAAATGAGCACTTTTGATTTTGAACGTACGAGTTCCATAAACGTCAATGGGGTTCTAACGTTCGTGCAAATTTTCGGTCCGTTCGCAGGTTCTGGTGCGAACCGAACCGGGGTTTGTTCGGCTCATCCCTATTCAGAACCAATTGGTTGCCTTGACTCAAGGCATGTTAACCAGCAACACAACTTGTTAGGACACATTTGGCAACAGGTTTAATTGATGACTTCAAAGTGTTAGTTCACCAGACAGTGTAGCAGTCCGGTGATTAAAAATTCCTGCTCTTCTCCCTCTTCATTTTCTAGCACTTCCAGGATGGCTCAGAGCATTTCTGAAAGGTCAGCATCGGCGCTGACAAATCAGAAGCACTCCGAGTCATACTGGGAGCCCTGAAAAATGAAGAGGAAGAAGAGTGGGATTTAAAATCCCTAGATCCCTACACTGGCCCGCAAAGGTAATTACAGTCTGGAGGGTGTAGGGTGTTGGTTCACCTAATTCGTTTTTTTTTCTGAGAAGGCAAACTAACACTTTAATTTGTATGTGGTGCTATTTACACAGATGGCCTCAGGAACAGCAAACTTTGGCAGCATATTTTTTGGCTGTGGAATTTAATTTTCGTTTAATCAGCACCCCAATCTGTTATTATTTTAATCATATCAGGTAAAAAAATACTTTTTTTAGGTGGTTTTAACAACGAAAAATGTGTTTTTATCAAGACTGCTGGCCTGGCAAAATTGAATTCATGGCAAAATGCACACCTTTTTACTTCCAAAAAGATATGCATTTATTTATTTTTTTACAAAGGTGATCCTTTAAGTGTAGATGGAGTTTTATATATATATATATATATATATATATATTGTAACCTGGGGGACAGGTAGCAGGTACAAAAGCTTCCTGGGATAAGCAGGCTTTCAGGCACAGATACCAGAACACGTGAAGTAGTGACAAACAGTGAAGTGTTTAATGGTGATATTTACAAGTCTATAGAGGTGCTGTACAGTGTTCAAAAAAGAACAAACAGAACAAAATAGCCAAACAAAAACCTAGCCGTGTCTCGGCTCTAACTAGACACTATGCAGGCCCTAACTACCAGGCTGAGCAAGCCTACCGCTTGTCAGTTTCCACATAAACTGCTTAACAGCATTTTACCAACCTTTTTGCTCTCACAGACCAGTGTTGTCTGTGTTTCCCAGGCAGAGAGCAAAGGCTGTCTGCTCAGGTGAGCTTAAATTAGCCTGGGGAGGAGGACCAAGACCCAAACTGGATCATGGATCAGAGATTCCTGAATGTGTACGAGAGGAGCCTGGGAGACATATAAACCCCGAACAGGACTTTTCTTGGCTCTCTCTGGGACGCTCTGTCACATATCCTCCCCCTTATTTCAACCCCAGGGTTGGAACACCTGTGGCCCAACAGGAGTGAACATAGGACAGGGCATCTACATTCCCCATCTCAACACCTGGCCTGTGTTTTACAGTGAAGGAGTAATGAAGTGAAGGATTAATCCTGTAGAGGCAAAAACCACCGGTTCACCTGTCTATTAGTCTCCTTCTTTTGGCCCATCCATTTCAGGGGAGCATGGTTAGTTATTAATTTAAACTGGCGTCCTAACAAATAGTACCTGAGCGCGTCCACGGCCCACTTCATGGCTAAACATTCCTTTTTAATGACTTTTTCTAATGGTCATTGAGCTTTCTTCTTAGGTACACCACAGGGTGTTCTTCCCCACTGTGTACCTGTGATAGTATTGCGCCAATACCAACATCAGACGCATCCGTCTGAACCAAAAAATCTTTGGAGAAATCGGGGGAGTACAGTACTGGCTGTGCACAAAGAGCCTTCTTCAGGACTTGGAAAGATTCCTTTGCTACTGAGGACCATTTCACCATTACAGAGTCTTTCCCTTTCGTAAGGTCTGTCAGTGGGGCAGCTATAGTTGCAAAATATGGGATAAATCTTCTATGATACCCCGCAATGCCAAGAAAGGCCCTGACCTGCTTCTTGTTTGCAGGACGTGGCCACTCCTGGATGGCTTCTATTTTACTCACTTAAGGTTTTATGACACCACGGCCAATAGTGTAGCCCAAATACTTGGCTTCCTCTAGAGTAGACCAGTGGCACTTTTTTGGATTTGCCTTAAAACTTCTTTGAAGAGGGAATCAAGGACAGCCTGGACACGGGGCAAGTGAGACTCCCAGTCAGTGCTATGTACCACTATGTCATCTAGATAGGCTGCTGCATATCGTCGGTGGGGTCTTAGGGTCCTGTCCATGGCCCTCTGAAATGTCACGGGGGCATTTTGCAACCCAAAAGGCATTTTTTTATATTGAAAGGAACCCTCTGAGGTCACAAATGCAGTCTTCTCTTTGGCGCTACCAGTCAGGGGTATTTGCCAATAACCTTTTGTCATGTCCAAAGTGGTCAGATAGCGAGCCTTGCCAAGTCGGTCTATAAGTTCATCTACTCTGGGCATTGGGTACGTGTCAAACTTTGTCACTGCATTAAGCTTCCTGAAGTCGTTACAAAACCTCCAAGTGCCATCCGGTTTTGGGACTAACACGATGGGGCTAGACCAGTCACTATTGGATTCCTCAATGACATCTAGCTTCAACATTATTTTAACTTCATCACTGATGTCCTTTCTCCTCGCTTCAGGAATTCGGTATGGTTTGAGCTTGACACGGACCCCAGGTTCAGTAACAATATCATGCTGAACTGCTGAAGTCGTGTCAGGTAACTCTGAAAATTTCTCTCTATTCCTTATCAAGAACTTTCCAGCTTCCTGTTTTTGGAAATATGACAGGGTGTCTGGAATTGTGACCTCAGGGATCAGAGGGGACTCAGTACCCTTAGGCCTTACCGGGAGGGACCTCACAGTTAACGCCAGTCTATACTTCCAGGGCTTTAACAGGTTTATGTGGTAAATCTGTTTGGGCTTCCTTTTTCCTGGTTGATATACCTTGTACTTGACCTCCCCAACTCTTTCAATTACTTCAAAGGGACCCTGCCACTTAGCCAGGAACTTGCTCTCAATAGTGCTTACTAACACCAGGACCCTGTCACCAGGAGAGATAACACAGAGTTGGGCCCCCTGTTGTATATCCTCTGTTGGGCTGCTTGGGCCTGCAGTAAGTGTTATTTTACCATCGGCATGATTGCTGCAATCCTCTCCTGCAATTGAGTGATATGCTCAATGACACTTTTATGGGGTGTCTGCTCCCCCTCCCAAGTTTCTTTGGCTATGTCCAAGAGTCCCCGAGAGTGTCTCCCATAAAGCTACTCAAATGGAGAGTACCCCGTAGAAGACTGGGGAACCTACCTGATGGCAAACATCAAGTATGGTATCCTGAAGTCCCAGTTTTTCCGATTCTTGTCAACAACCTTTTTTAACATGCTCTTTAATGTCTTATTGAAGCGTTCCACCAAGCCATCCATTTGAGGATGGTACACCGAGGTTCACAACTGCGTCACCTTAAAAAACTTGCTCAGCTCCCTAGTTATTTGTGACTTAAATGGAGTGCCCTGGTCTGTAAGGAATGCTTTAGGGATGCCAACAGGACTGAACACCATAAACAGCTCTTTGGCAATGTTTTTAGCAGACCCGGTGCGTTAGGGAACTGCCTCGGGATAACGGGTAGCATAATCCATGATTACAAGGATATGCTGATGACCCCGGGCAGACTTGGGAAGTGGACCCACAAGGTCCATGGCAATCCTCTCAAAGGGCACTTCAATAATGGGCAAGGGCACTAAAGGACTTCGGAAGTGGGGTAGTGGGGCTGACATCTGACACACAGGACAGGATTGACAATAATTCTCAATATCTTTCCGTATCCCGGGCCAGTAAAACCTGCACAACACCCTTTCAGTAGCTTTCTCAACCCCTAAATGGCCTCCTAGCAAGTGCCCATGGGTAAGTTCCAACACCACCCGTCTGTATGGCTTAGGGACCACCAACTGTTCAACCACTTCATCATTCTTTTTACATACACAATACAGTAAATCCCCATTGCTGCTGAAATAAGGAAAACAGGGCCTGTCCCCTGGTTTGACAGGTACATCATTAATCACTATTACATTTTCCCAGGCCCTGGCAAGGGTAGGGTCTTTTCTCTGCTCGGTACCAAAATTTACCTTGTGCACATTAAGGTCAGAAAACTCCAACGTAGGCTCAGGTTCAGCAGACAGTTGTCCAGCTCTACTGGTTTTGGGGACTTCCTCAGGCTCCTCCAGCTCTCCTGCCATAACTGAGAAAGGAAAACCTGTGGAGCCCTGTGAGGAGTCCCCTGAACCCACATTGTCAGTAGTGGCCAGGAGTTGTGGCTCTGCCACTGAGTCAGCTACTGTGACCGGGTTGGGACGATCCCACAGTTTCCAAAACTTAGGGAAGTCCCTACCAACGATGGCCTCGTACACCAAGTGGGGCACAAGTCCGACCGGATGGGTCACCGTACCTAAGCCAGTTTTAAACTGAACAGTGGCTATAGGATACTCCCGGGTATCCCCATGTACACAGATCACAGCAACTTTTTTAGCACGAAAATTCACAGTTTCAACCATCTCAGCTGTAACCAAAGTCGTTAGACTTCCAGAGTCCAGCAAGGCCGTAATAGGCTTATTATTAACAGTCATTTGGCACATGTGTTTTCCCATATTTGGCGCTGCAGCACGTGAAACAGCCACAAACATAGACTGCCTTCTAATAGATAGATCACTCTGCATTGGTTCATCTGTCAATGGACAGTTTGCTGCAACATGTCCCAGTTCTTGGCAACGAAAAACACCTGATGTTTCCCCAGTCTGCCCCTGCCCCTCTGCTCCAGGAGTTCCTTACCACCGACCGTGTGGTGGCAAAGACATTGGCAATGACCATGTAGAGGCAAAGTTCCCTCACAGCTCTCCCCGGGCCTCCTCCTGCGATTGGTACACCCCCCCAGATGGGGGTGTCCTCCTGTGGTTGCCTAGCATTCCATTGCTCGCTTCACTCAGCCGACATCTCCCCCCAGTGGCATATCACCTCAGCTTATATAGGAGGCCTGCCCCCTGCCAATACCAGATGGGGATTGGTCAGGGCTCCCACGTGAGCTGCCTGCCACTCCAGTTCTAGGCCCAGCCCCTCTTCCAGAATCTTCTCCCTGGAAGCAGGGGTGGCGCCGCAGAACTGGAGCACAGGTGATCACACCCACTGCTACTCTGACCACTCCCAGCCCCCAGATCAAAACAGACAGGCCAAGCTTGCAGCATAAGCCTGCCTAAATTTGCCTGTGCTGAAACCTTAGTAAAAAACCCTTACTAGCACCTACCTATTGGTAGAGGGTGCTACATATATAATATATATATAATGTTTATATAATATATATATATATATATATATATATATATATAATGAATATATGTGAGGCATACATTTTTCCACTCATTCATATATTGTGTAAATATGCGGTTTGCCATTTTTGTTGAGGCATGCGGTCTGGTGGTTTTGTTCGTCTGTTTTTTTTCAGGTCTAGGAGCTGCGATGCACACCGGGGGGCCTCCCCTCTCCTCCCTGTTCATCACTGGGGGATTGGGTGGGCGTTCCCGTGGTGCATCAGCGCCAGGCCCCACGCCGTAGCGCATGACGTCACCTTACGGTAATTCAGCGCCGGCAGCATTTGTCTCATCCCCAGCATGTGTTGGGCATCTCCCCAGACGCTGGCTGCATTATGTCAGCTGTTTTGCTGGGAATGCCTTCATTCAAACATGCTCAGCATGATGCTGGGGGCGTCATGCGTAACAGCCTTGGCCGGTATATATTGAAGTCTTGTGGGGGCATGGTCCCTCAAGCTGGACACTTCCTGGATCACACATGGAAGCCATGTCACTAACACTGGGTTCACCAAGTACACTCACTTCCTTCACATCCCCTTAGGGTTTCTTTTGTTTTTTCGTCACCCTAGTTAGTCCCTGAATCTCTGGACAAGATTGGTCTGTGATTTCAGGATGTTGTACCCTATCACCTTTTGTTTGTCTTGGAGTGAGGTTCTCTGGTGGTCTTCACTACACTTTTTTCTGTTCCTTTACTCTCACATTGACCCCACCACTACAGGCTCTATGCCCTTCGCAAGTCATACCCCACACTTTATATTGACCACATTCATTTTACATTTCATACAGATTGGAACTGTTTTCAGGCATCATTATACAACTCCCCATGGACACTTTCAATCTCTCCCCTCGAGTGTGGTGTTTTCCGCCTTGGCTGCCCCAGCTTTACGCCCCCACAGCTCCGGGCAGGGATATTTCCCAGCTTTCCTCAACTATCGGGTTTTAGCATCCCATGACCAACTTTAGAGCTGATATGTAAGTAATTTTGGGGTGTTTGGTTTTCTCCTCCCCCTACATCCTTATTTAATTTATTGGAGTAATTTGGAATATTTTTTGTAGATACGCATTCTGGACTTACTTCTGAAGAAGTGGAACTTCATCCACGAAACGCCTCAAGCTTTTAAATGCAGTTTTTTATTTAATCATGCATTTATATTTACACTCACATACCCTTTTCCTTGATTTTATCTATCATGCTCAATAATGGAATTTTCACATTTGTCTATTATATGCCCATCATCTCCTCATATCTGCTATGTACCATGTCCCGTGTGTATTTATATGAATAAACGTTCTCATTATTGTGCAATTTATTTATTTTTGTCTAACATAAATCTCACTCAAAGTCCCAAATCCTCCCTTTTTTAACAATTAATAGGATGGGGGTGTATGCTCGTTTGACCTTAAACCTCATTTAAAGTCCCAAAAATCCCCCCCCCTTTTATATTATTCATATCACTAGTTTAGATATAAATATTGCCTAGTGAGCTCTTGCTTTAAATATACATTTTATACACAAATAATAGAAATGGCCTATTGTAGTACCCAGACACATAAGCAGTGCAGGAGTCCATTAATGAAAAGCTTTATGTGTCAGCATTCATTATTTTTCTCCACAAGGAAAGTGTCAAGACAGAGTACATGCCCCAATAATTCTAATCTCATGCAAGAAGAGAGGACAGAACAGGATCTAGTGAACCGTTAAATCTTAAGTCTTATGGAAACATGAAAACCAAATGGACTTATGGCAAAGAACAAAGCATGCTTACAGTAATCAATAGCAACCAGTCAGCAATTCTCTGTTTAAATGTTATTTTATTGATTTTTAAAATGAAAAATAACATACTACACAGGCAGAGGTTGCGTAGAACAGTCCAACATTCATAGGTGTACAAAGATGAAGACTAGGAAGTAGGAATTGGAAAGGACAAACAGGCAGAGAGGGGGAGAGGATGGTAATAAGGAGTAGTAATGGCGGGGGGACCAGTCATCAATTTTCATTGAAAGTGAGACTCCTGTTTCAGGGGATTCCTGTAAAGTGACTTTAACAAGTCTGCCTTCAACCACGGGAGAACTAGAAATCTTTGGCGCTTTAATGGTAGGGTCAAATTTCTGGATTTCTGTGGGCTACAGAAAGTGCTCTATGCAAAGTGTGCCATTGTGCCACATTAATTGTTGGAAAGGTAAGTTTTCCTAAAGGACATGTGAAGAACCTTTTCACATCTTCCAATATCAGCTTCCTTTTTAGCTCTCTGCACTTGATCTCATGATATCTATGAACCAAAAAGAAAGTTGGTGCTACATAATACCCAGCATGGGTCACTGACTGCAGGTTCCACTCTGATCAATGTCTGAATGGTAAAGTATGGTAAAGGTAAAGTACGGTAAAAAAAAAATTGTAAAACCCAGCACAACAGATCATAAATGTCCCCCAGCCCAGTGCTCCTACAACCAATATGGGAAAGCAGTGTAGGATGCTTCCAGGTTGCCATGCTGCCAAATTTTTTTTGTCTGCACAGGGTTGCTTGTACAAAATATGAAGCCTGTAAGAGAAGGGGCACTACATACTTGGTCAGGTTTCAGGAAAATCTGCTCCCTTGCTGCATGCTGTGGTTCTTTCTGCCAGCTCTTATGTAACTAGTGGATGTACATTCTAGCGGAAGGAACCACTGTGGGCAGTGAGAATAACAGGTATTCGACACACCCAAAGGGTGCAATAACAGGCAACAGGGAAGTGGCTGCATTATAACATGCAGGCCACCAGAAAGTTAAATGTATTGACTTTTCTCTAACTGGCTTGGTATTTTGTACAAACAACCATGTATTGACAGGGTCACTTTAATAACTGTAATGAATTGACTCATGTAACCGATATGACATTTTATTTCTCTAAATGCCTGGGATATTTTTTTTAACATAAGTTACATAGCTAAATACATTTTGTATGCAAAATGTATATATTTTTTATTGCCTGAGATGAAAGATTAAATTGTCTTTTACTGGACATCTATCTTTTGACCAAGAATTAACAATAAGAATAAATAATTCACTTGCTGAAGGTCAAGCAAACCTTTTATCACCGTTGACCATTATGGTACTTGGTAAAAAAAAAAAAGAAAGCGTGTTGTACTGGTTGTCCCTCTAGGGCTTTTCTATCTGTATCTTCTATTATTTTGTCACTGGTCCTTCCTCCTCTCTTCCCCTTGACTGGTTGTCCCTCACGTAACCCCCTCCCTTTCTCTTTCTCTCTTTCTGCTTCTTCTTCAGCCTGTGTCAGTATCACAGTTTGTCTCTTGGCTGCCTTCTGCTGATGATGGTCAGACTCAGAGTTTTTGCCATCTGCATCTGGTACGGCCTCTAGCAGGTAAGTGCTTTTCCCCTCTGGGGTTTTGACGTTGGGTAGGTGGGATCATATCATTGCAAGTCAACAATCTGGTTACAGCACCCAAATACATTAGAACATTATCTGATCATGTCAAAATTAGGAACACGGTTCTGAACTACTATAGAAAGTCGTTTCTAACCAGTTTCAAGATACTTGATGGAGATGCAGCTCCGCACAAGTGCATATATTTTTTTTTATAGGGCTCAGTTTCACCCACCAGAAAAAAAAGAGGATGGAAGATTAAAATCTTCAAAGTGTGGATCATATGCTAATCATCGCATCACCCTTAGTGGCAGTAGGAGGATTCATTGTGTGTGTATATATATATGACGCTAAGACTTTTTTTTTTATTAGTTTTCCTTTGCAAGCCTGTTAAATGTTAAATAATGTATTTTGAGCTAACACAGACCTCATGGGATCTATGATGGGATAAAAGGTTAATGGCTGTCAGGGATTACCAATGAAAGCAAGATTCCAGAGCCCAAACACCCTTTTCCTTTGTAAACCCAACAGCATTTGCAGTTGGCTACACTTGGAAAATTGCACATAATGAATTCCTCACCTGCGTTGTTCCCAAATTATTATTATCCACAGCCCACACATAGCATACCCTCCAAAATCCTTCTTTTCATGTGCTCCCAGAAAAATAACTGAACTGAACCTCTCCAGTCATCTGCACTCCTCAGGAACACTCCCTGTGGGAAGGAGAGGAATATTTCTAGGTCACTGTCCAATCCCTGTGCCAGATAACCAAAACTTGGATAACAAAAGGTTCTTAAAGCGGACGTTTAGCTTAAAAAACTTTTTTTTTATTTCTCTACAGCTTTAGTTGCATTGCTTACCTGTAAGTAATATCATGCCTCACGATGTGCAGGCTGTTGGATTGTGTAGAAATCTTCACTGCAGGCCTGCCCTGTTGCTGAACAGGACTCCCTCCTGCCCTCTTCTCCATTGAGAAAAGTCCTGTGCCTGTAACATGACCTGTGAATTTTGGGAAAGAATCTTCCAGACTACTTCCAAACATCCAACTACTCTGAAGTCCACAGGCACCCTTAGTTTGACCACACCTACACAGATTTTATCTATTTTAGGTGACAGTTCTTCCAGTTGCAGTGACAGTTGTAAAGGAGCCCAGCATGACTTTTTTGTCATTGTATGATTTTCAGTCAGTCACAGAGCTTAAAGTGAAGCTGACTTTATCTAAAATGTTTCCTAGATAGCAACAGTTATAAATTGCAGGCAACTTGTGATGCTTCCAGGTACAGTATAATGTATGTTGTAATCTTCAGATCAATCCATGTGATTCTGTGGGGAGTAGAGACCCCTTAGATTTTAGGCCAGGCTGGCTACAAGGGCGAGTTCAGAGGGTGGTGATAAATGGGGAGTACTCGGAATGGTCAGGGGTGGGTAGTGGGGTTCCCCAGGGTTCTGTGTTGGGACCAATCCTGTTTTATTTGTTCATAAACAACCTGGAGGATGGGATAAACAGTTCAATCCCTATATTTGCAGATGATGCTAAGCTAAGCAGGGCAATAACTTCTCCACAGGATGTGGAAACCTTGCAAAAAGATCAGAACAAATTAATGGGGTGGGCAACTACACGGCAGTTGAGTTTTAATGTAGAAAATGTAAAATAATGCAT
Organism: Aquarana catesbeiana; assembly: GCF_042186555.1. Lineage (NCBI taxonomy): Eukaryota > Metazoa > Chordata > Amphibia > Anura > Ranidae > Aquarana > Aquarana catesbeiana. The sequence goes on along the minus strand of NC_133331.1, from coordinate 273,120,473 downwards.
TTGGGTGGCAAAAATATGAATGCAATCTATACACTGGGGGGAGAACCTCTGGGGGAATCTAGGATGGAAAAGGACCTGGGGGTCCTAGTAGATGATAGGCTCAGCAATGGCATGCAATGCCAAGCTGCTGCTAACAAAGCAAACAGAATATTGGCATGCATTAACCTCCCTGGCTGTATTCCCGAATCTGGCTCGGGGTGGATTTTCAGTACCAAAAGCTGTAACCCCGAGCCAGACTCGGGATCGCATCGCAGGATCCAGGAAGAGCTTACTTACCTTGTCCCCTGGATCCTGCAATGTCTCCCCGCAGTGTGAGCGGCTCGTCCTCCGCTCGATCTATCACTGTGCTCGGGCTCCATTCCCTGCGAGCGTTGCAACGCACGAGGACGGTGAATGGCGCCAAATTCAAAAGTAAAACACACAATACATATATAGTACACTGTAATCTTACAGATTACATTACTTTATCAATTTATTTCAACTCCCTTTTGTCCCCAGTGGTTTCTCCAGTGCCCTGCATGCAGTTTTATATTATAAAAACTGTTCTTTTTGCCTGGAAACTGGAGATTGTCCATAGCAGCCAAAACCATCCCTTTACATCAAAAGCAGGTTTAGAGCAGCTAGAAAACAGCGATAATAAATTAGAATCACTTGCAGAATTGAGCGATAGTGATTTGTGAGGAAATCCGTCATCAAACACTGAAAGTAACGACATCGACAATTCTGCAACTGAGCAAATTTCAGAGTTTTTGATTTGATTACATTATTGAATAATTTTTATTATTATTATATTATTATTTCTTATTATATTATAATTTATGATTTAGTGTTTCAAACGTTATCATACCCGGGATGTCTACTAGACTCTTGTTTGGACAGATTTATGTGAGTTATTCCTAAGAATTACAGGCCTACAATAAAAAATTTTCATGCAAAATAATGGTACCGCTTTCAGCACCAAAAATCTGAAATAATCATACCGCCAGGGAGGTTAAAAAGGGTGATCAACTCCAGAGGTAAAACGATAATACTCCCGCTCTACAAGACTCTGGCCGCACCTAGAGTATGCTGTCCAGTTCTGGGCACCAGTCGTCAGGAAGGATGTACTGGAAATGGAGCGAGTACAAAGAAGGGCAACTAAGCTAATAAGGGGTCTGGAGGATCTTAGTTATGAGGAAAGGTTGTGAGCACTGAACTTATTCTCTCTGGAGAAGAGACGCTTCAGAGGGGATATGATTTCAATTTATAAATACCATACTGGTGACCCCAGCAATAGAGATAAAAAATTTTCGTGAAAGGGTGTTGGACAAGACACGAGGCCACTCATTAAAATTAGAAGAAAAGAGGTTTAACCTTAAACTACGTAGAGGGTTCTTTACTGTAAGAATGGCAAAGATGTGAAATTCCATTCCACAGGCGGTGGTCTCAGCGGGGAGCATTGATAGTTTCAAGAAACTATTAGATAAGCACCTGAACATCCGCAACATACAGTAATATACAATGTAATGTAATACTGACATATAATCACACACATAGGTTGGACTTGATGGACTTGTGTCTTTTTTCAACCTCACCTACTCTGTAACTATGTAACATGTGACTTTGACCTCTGGCCGAGTTTTCATGGAAGACTTTGCCATGGCTCTGCTAAATCATGTTCCCTGTAATTAAATACAAGAACCTGGGCAGGCAGCATAGATTTGGGTAAATGGCACATAAATGAAAGGGGAAGAGGCTTAACATGACTAAAGGCTATACACGCGATAAGAAGATCGGACAAAAATGGCCATATGACGAACAATCGGCCGACTATCTGATCATTAGTATAGTGCTTTCGACAGCCGATTCCGACTTTTCAGATGACAAAAACTGAAGGTGAGCACAACGTCTGATTTTTCATTCAATGTGTACAGTAATCGTAGGGAAATAATAGAATAGCAAAAAAATGTGCATGCTCAGAAGCATAGAACAACTCTACACTTCCTCTTCTACTGCACTAGTACGTAGCTACGCTTGCCTTTGTCGTACAAGTCAACACCATTCCAACTACATCATGATATGCACTTTTGTGGAAAATTGAACGATCGGTCGTCCGATTTTCTCTTAGTGTGTACTAGGCTTTAGAAAGAAGACCAAGGCCTGTGTACATCCAAGGGACTCCACAGGGACGCAGGAATTTGAAGAATAACACAACTACTTACAGGACACATTAGGTATGTATGGGCAGGCCCGGATTTACTCCCTCTGCCGCCCCAAGGCCGGGTCCTTTAATGCCGCCCCCCCCCCACAAACACACCACCATTCTCAGGTGCTGATCGCTTGGGGGCTGACAGGGGCGCTGATCGCTTGGGGGGGGCTGACAGGGGCGCAGTCGCTAATCGCTGGGGGGGGTGACAGGAGCTGATCATTGGGGGGGCTGACAGGGGCGCAGGCCCTGATCGCTGGGGGGGGCTGACAGGGGCACAGGCCCTGATTGCTGGGGGGGCTGACAGGGGTGCAGGCCCTGATCGCTGGGGGGAGCTGACAGGGGCGCAGACACTGATCGCTGGGGGGAGGGCTGACAGGGGCGCAGGCGCTGATCACTGGTGGGGGGCTGACAGGGGCGCAGGCGCTGATCGCTGGTGGGGGGCTGCCAGGGGCGCAGGTGCTGATCGCTGGTGGGGGGCTGACAGGGGCGCAGGTGTTAATTGCTGGTGGGGGGCTGACAGGGGCGCAGGCACTGTTAGCTGGGGGGTTAACAGGGGCGCAGGCGCTGATCACTGGGGGGGCTGACAGGGGCGTAGGCGCTAATCGCTGGGGGGGCTGACAGGGGCGTAGGCGCTGATTGCTGGGGGGGCTGACAGGGGCGCAGTCACTGATCGCTGGTGGGGGGCTGACAGGGGCACAGGCGCTGATCGCTGGTGGGGGGCTGACAGGGGAGCAGGCGCTGATCGCTGGTGGGGGGCTGACAGGGGCGCAGGCGCTGATCGCTGGTGGGGGGCTGACAGGGGCGCAGGCGCTGATAGCTGGGGGGGCTGACAGGGGCGCAGGCGCTGATCGCTGGGGGAGTTGACAGGGGCACAGGCGCTGATCACTGAGGGGGCTGACAGGGGCGCAGTCGCTGATCACTGGTGGGGGGCTGACAGGGGCGCAGGCGCTGATCGCTGGTGGGGGGCTGACAGGGGCGCAGGCGCTGATCGCTGGTGGGGGGCTGACAGGGGCGCAGGCGCTGATCGCTGGTGGGGGGCTGACAGGGGCGCAGGCGCTGATCGCTGGGGGGGGCTGACAGGGGCGCAGGCGCTGATCGCTGGGGGGGCTGACAGGGATACACCCAGCGATCGGGGGGTGATTGAACACTGCACCTGTGACTCCAGGGAGAAGAGAGCATGCAGAGATGCATGTAGTCATGTATAGTGAGAAGGAACTATCCAGGTGCACAGCTATGAAGGATGGCCGCCCCCCCCTGTGGGCTCTTCAGGCTTCTTACCTCGTTATCAGTGCTGTTAGGACACGGTGCTCAGTAGGCTGTGTATACAGAAGCCCCGGGTTCCCCTCACTTTCTCTCACCCTCTGATTGGAGGCAACACAACCCGGACACAGAGTCAGAATACCCGCCAACAATCCGATGTCGCCCCACCCACACCGGGCGTCATGACATTTGACGCCAATCCCTCCAACAACTCTACTTGGAGCTATACACTGGGCCGGGGGTCGCCTAATCTGACAAGACACCTGAGTGACCTCACGGTCGCCATTTTTACTGCTGGCAAGAAGCCGTGAAGATGGAAGTGTGTGGGCAAGCTGCCCCCCCCGGCCGCGGCGCCGCTCCTGCAGCGGCTTCTCAGCTTTCGCGGCCGCCCCTGCACCACTGCCGCCCCGAGGCCTGGCCTCGGTGGCCTTGTGGGAAATCCGGCCCTGTGTATGGGTCAGTGGATAATCACTGAGAACAGCAATAGGCTAGGCATCTGGCGGAACCCAGTAGTGCAGGTACTTTAGCCATTGTAGCTCTTCGAAGAAACATAGATTGGTAGCAAGAGTAGTGGGACAAGTTATGCTGACAAAATTACTTCAGCACAGCATATATCCAGCTTTAGTTAAGTTTAGTTAATAGTGTTACTAAACTCAGGACTGGGCATGCACTATTGTAAATCTGGTCTCCCACAGTACACAGAACATGGAAATGCAATTATTTTAGTAAATATAAACTGCTAAATGCCTTTTCTCATCAGCAGTATATAGTCGTGTGATTTCTATCAGTTCCTGGTGAAGCTTATAGGAGATGTTTTCACACTGCACTGAGATGACCTATGAGGCTGCAAGACCCCTGACCCTCTGTCTGGACAGTGCTGATTGGCCCTGTGCTGATCACATGCACTCTCCCAAGAAAAGAAAAAAAACCTCTCTAGCAATACACACCAAACTGAGCATGTGCAGCCTGATTCCAACGGCTCTGTCTTTTCCAGACTTGTCCAGGGGGACAGTACAGGGAGGGGGAGGATCTGTGCATACAAGATCAATCAGATTATTTACACCATGCAGAGGATGAAACCCTTAGGTTACACTGTGAGTATAACAAGCATGCTTTACTGCATATACAGACTGATTTTACTGTTGTGGGTTTAGTAACACTTTAAGCCACATGAATAAAAGCAGTTGTAAGTACTCACATCAGTATAACATGGCTTTTCCCAACTGCCACTTTTGCTGAACAGCTTGCTCCTTGGCTAGAAGTGGAATAATAACAGATCTACTGGCAGGATCCACAGGTAATAAAACAGTTACAAGAAAGATTCAGACAAACAAACACAGCTCTAGTAATGCAAGTGACAGACTGCATCATATAGCTGACTTTGATTTTGCCCCTAATTTAAAGTATTTCTAGAGGCTTAATGTTTTTTGCCTTCATGCATTCTATGCAAGTATGCATGAAGGTAAAAAACCTTCAGTATGCAGATGCCCCTAGCCCTCCCTAATGCTTACCAAGCCTGATCGCGATCCAGCAATGTGCATGAGAGCAGCTGCTCTCCCGGGTCTCTGCTTCCTCGTTGGCTAAGAGACAGCAGGGGGAGCCATTGGCTCCCCCTGCTGTCAATCACAGCTGCTGGGGGTGGGACGAGCCCTGTTCTGTGTATCTTATGGACACACAAAGCAGGGCTTAGGAGAAGGCATTCACAAGTTGTAAGAGTGGTAAGGATGTGGAATTCCCTTCCACAAGCGGGGGTCTCAGCGGGGGGCATCGATAGTTTCAAAAAACTATTAGATAAGCACCTGAAGGACCACAACATACAGGGATATACAATGTAATACTGACATATAATCACACACATAGGTTGGACTTGATGGACTTGTGTCTTTTTTCAACCTCACCTACTATGTAATATGTAAGTGCCCCCATAGCAAGTGGCTTACTATGGAGGCACTTGCAGAAAAGGAGAAGCGTGGGTGGGGGACCCGATAAGAGGAGGATCAGGGCTGATCTGTGCAAAACAATTGCACAGAGCAGGTAAGTAGAACATGTTTGTTATTTATTTTTATTTTTTTAATCTGCCCCAGACGCAGTGTTCTCATGTAGGGGGAGGCGGCATGGCAAATTTGCTCGGCTACAGGCTGACCACAGCATCACTACTCCTGCTAACTTAGCGCTGGAAGTGACAAGCCAAATCTGGAGAAGGAGGGAGCACTGGGAGGAGGTGCAGGCTGTGCTCTCTCTCCTCCAGCTCCTCTTTCCTGCCAGTGCAGCGCTACTGAGTACAGTTAATACAGGAATGCTGTCAGATCTGTGTATCTGCATCTTTCTGCTCTCGTTTTACATCCCTGGCTACCTCCTCCATAGAAAATGTGGTTGGGGGTAGGTAAACAAACCCTGTAAAAACCCAATCTCACAGTCAGGATAGTCACTAGTGTTGGGTACCCAAGGCACATTCCCTGCATCTCCTGTGGGGTATCCCAGGTCCCCGATGCCATGTTCACTGTCACTGCAGCAGCTGGCATCTCCCCTCACCAGCTGCCCGTCACAAGTAGTAAGTAAGTAGTGTCTCATGACATGACAAAATGAAGAGGAGCCTGGGAAGAGGGACTTCATGCTTCATGTCCGCCATGCTGCATCTGAGGTGTGTAGGTTTCAGGGTGGCAGGGAGGGAATTGTACTGGGGACAAAATGGGGGGTAACAAACATTTGTGCTGGGCTGCTATGGATAAGAGAATTTATGCTAGAAGATGGATTTGGAGAGGGAATGGCATAGGGAATATGTGCTAGGAGGGGGATTTGAGAGGATGGATATGTGTTCTGTGAGAGGGGTTTCGGGGAAGGGGGATTTGTGCTGGGAGGGGGGGGATTGTGGGGGAGGATTTGGGGGGAGATTTGTTCTAGTAGGAAGGATTTGGGGATGGAGAGGATATGTACAAGGAAGGGTGATTTGGGAAGGGAAGGATTTTGTGCTAGGAGGGGGGGTGGCGTGTTATGCAGAACGGTGGGAATGAGAGAGGCATAGATTTTTGCTGGGAGGGAGGGGGGATTTCAGCAGGGGAAATTTGTAAAGGGAGACATTTTTACATTTCTGCTTGGGGAGAATTTTGACTTGTAGATGGAATTTATCCTTGGAGGGTCAACATGCAGATTGGTGCTGGATTTTTTAGGGGGAGGGGGATTTTTTCTGAAAGAAGAAATGGGGGGGTGGAGCTTGCAAAGGTTTTGCGCTCTCCTGACCCATGTGTTACATACATCTAACTTTTACATGTTGTGTACTACTTACTCTTGACCCCTGCACTCTTTGAGGGGAATTTACTAAAAGTGGAGCAGTCAAAATCTGGAGTAGTTTTATATGGCAACCGATTAGCTTCTATCATTCATTTTCCAGCATTACCTGAACAAGCTGGGGTTAGAAGCTTATTGGTTACTATGTACAACTGCTCCAGATTTTGTCTGCTCCAGTTTTAGTAAATTTCCATAATGTGCACTACATACACTATATTGTACATTACAAACTTCTGACCAAATTGTTCATTGTCTTAATAGTTGCTGGTGTTGTCTATTTTCAGTGTGCAAAAAAAAAATAGTAATTGGAAGAATTTTTTTTTTAATGATTGTGCTGAGGTTTATGAGACTCTTGCTTGTGGCATAGTAGTTAAACAATTTTTTATAAGTACAAGGACACTTGTAAAGTGGTGTTCCGGCCGAAATTATACTTTTTAAATAAAAATACCAATATAATACACAAGCTTAATGTATTCTAGTAAAGTTAATCTGTAAACTAAGGTCTGTTTTGTTGGTTTATAGCAGTAGTTTGTTATTTTATAAACTTACAGCAGGCCGTGGCCATCTTAAGTCTGGGCATCTGAAGCCAGACTGTATTTCTTCCTGGATCTCATCCTTGCAGATCTCGCACATGCTCAGTGCAGCACAAGCAGTGTAATAGGTTTCAGGTTAGGTTTCCATAGCAACGGCAGTGTCAGAGGAAGTTGCCGCCCCTTCCCAGAAGGCATTGCAAACAGAAATGATGCAATGGGCCGCGGCCAGGGAGGAGGAAGTGAAAAATGAATACAGCAGATATACAGTAGGTGCTGAGAAAAAAAAATTAAAAATATCCAATTCGTTTACAGTGCACAGTTTAGTGAGAGATGCTGAAGAGTTGTAAAATTGGGTGGAACTCCACTTTAACCTTGTCACGTTAAAGGTATACTAAACACAAAAAAAAAACAGCCAGTAAAACAACACATAGTGCTGTAGACCTCATTATTTACCCTGTCTGCGTGTCTTTTTTTCTTTTAACACTGTGGTTGATTTGAAAACCTTCTTGTTTTTTTTTTGTTTGTTTTTTTTTTGTGCAAATTTTTGTTGTATTTTATTATGACAGTTATTTAAAAAAAAGTATACAATTGCAACTTTTAAAATGTAAAGACACACCAGCACAAGCATGTGCCCAGTGTTAAAACTGCTATTTTTAACTCCTATAACTAACTATGCTAGTCCATCTAACAGCCCTCACCCAAGATTAACAATGCTGCTGTCCAAAGATGGCTCTGTTGCTCCTCCATCCAGAGTGTAGGCACCCTAATATAGAAGGTGTGTTACTGGCCAGATCACCAGGTGAAAACAGAGGGAAAAAAGAGAGAAAAAAAAAAAAGAAAACTGATGCAGCCACGGGCCACCACATCTAATGATTGGTAAACTGCAATATATTACATTTTTGATTTTGGATTTAAAACCATTTTAATTATTAGCTTAGTGATCTAACTTAAACAACCTGTCGCATCTACTTAAAGTGATTGTAAACCTTCTTGTTTTTTTTTTGTTTTTTTTAAATAACAAACATATCATACTTACCTCCACTGTGCAGCTCGTTTTGCACAGAGTGGTCCCGATCCTCCTCTTCTGGGGTCCCTTTGCGGCTCTTGCAGCTCCTCCTCGCATCAAATAACCCCCTAGGACAAGCACTCTCCCGGGGGGTTGCCATGCTCCCGAGTCCAGCATTTGCGTCCATAGACACGAATGCCAAACACAGCCCCGCCCCCCAGCGCCCGCGTCATTGAATTTGATTGACAGCAGTGGGAGCCAATCCGCTATCAATCTATCCAATCAAGAGCCGAGACCCTTTGCAGAGAGGGAGAGCGCGTCTCCGCCAAGGGAATTATAGGGCTCAGGTAAGTAAAACGGGAGGGCTGGGGGGCCGGTCACTGCCAGAAGTTTTTTCACCCAATGCATAGGATGCATTAAGGTAAAAAAACACGAGGGTTTACAACCCCTTTAATCTGTGCAACTACATACATACTCCACTGACTGGCATGCATGCTCTACCTCAAGGGTCTTCAAACTATGGCCCTCCAGTTGTTCAAGAACTACAATTCCCATGATGCCTAGCCATGTCTATGAATGTCAGAGTTTTACAATGCCTCATGGGATGTGTAGTTCTGCAACAGCTGGAGGGCCGTAGTTTGAGGATCCTTACTCTACCTTTCCCTCTGACCATTCTAGTGCTCTTTATAATCAGAGCAAGGAGACCAGCAGGGTCAGAGAATGCACATCAGGAAGGTCAGCACACTTCCGCCCTCACACATCGTAGGGGGTTGGGCAAAGTTTGGCATCTTCACCCTGGGCACTAGATGACCTTGTACGTGGCAAGTGACAAGCTGCATCTGGTGGCAGGCAACGGTGGTAAGTGACAAGCTTAGGGCTCCCAATAATTCTGCATTATGGTGAATTGAACTATTTAATTTTATATTCCAATGTAATAATAAAAATATTGAACTTCAATCATCCAACACCAGCCATTGCCCTGACAAATTGCCAGCGAAAAAACGCATTGTCCTTGTGGACAGCCTTCCCAGAAGAGTTGAAGCTGTTATAGCTGCAAAGGGTGGGCCAACTCAATATTGAGAACAAACACCATCCTGGGTTTTTTTGTTCCCCTCTAGCTGCAGAGGGCTAACATTCATTACACAGACTGCCATATGTTGGTTCTCCATACAGCGCTGAACTTTTTAGGAGTACTTAATATTGAGCTCTCCGGACTTAGCCTGGGATGTCATTAAAGTTCATGTGCGTGTAAAGGTCCTTTCACATGAGCGATCCGCCCGGCGGACTCCGCTTTGCTCAGCGGGAGATGGATCCGCTGATCCCACCCTGAGCAGGCGGATGACAGGTCCGTCTCCACTCACTGTGCAGAGATGAACCTGTCCGAGTTCCGTTCTCCTCTAGGGGGAGATCAGAGCGGGAGATCACGGACAGGATCAGATCCAATAGCAGCAAACGTGTCCTCTCCATAGGAGTAAATGGAGGTCTGCCTAAAAAACTGACAGGCGGACTTAATCGGAAAGCCCAGGTGAAAGGGGCCTAAAAGCAGGCGTCCCAATACTTTTGACAATATAGTGTGTGTACGTTGCAGGGATTTTAACATTGTTGCAGATCCCTACCTTTTGAAGACCTGCACCTGCAGGGCTCTAATGAGGAAAGTGACAGGGTCTGCATCCCTTTAGACGTGTTTTCCCTTTGGGAGTATATCACAAAAAATGACATTTTTGTTGCAGGGCATTCCCAAAATCTGGCTTGTATCTTATTGCAGACTTCTGGTAAAATCAGTGAGCCAATCACACAAGCTGGAAATTACATTTCTGGTGGGGGTTTGCCATATTGCATTGCATTTTACAGAAAATTACAGCGCTACAGATTGAAAGGAAAGGTAATTTTTAATGACATTCAGTTACAATATGACTTGTGTGGCAATTGTACAGTATATGCTATATTTATTTCTATTTGCTCTTTTTTTCCCACGAAAGTGGAGTTACCCTTTAGGCTGAGTTCACAGTAGTGCGAATTGGATGCATCCAATTCGTATGACAGGAGATTGTGACCGGTTCTCTATGGAGCCGGTGTTCTGTCAGAAAGCCACTACTCATCAGAACATGTAACGTAAGTGACGTTCTGGCACGGCCATCTTGGTACACCCCACACTCGTCCACAGTAAGCCTATTATTATTATTAGTAGTAACTAATAGGATTTACATAGTGCCAACAGTTTAAGTAGCGCTTTACAACTTGAGGCCTACAGTCAGAAGGCAGCAAACGGACATCTTTTTACACCTATTGAAGTCTTGCATTTCACACTTAGTTTTACCAGTAAACTGAGTCAAATACAGTATTTGGAAGTCTGTGTGACTGTTTTGATGTTGAATTTTAAAAGCATCGGCAAGCCTACTGATCTCACAGGTTTGCTAATCTGACAGAACACAGCTGCTTTTAAAATTCAACATCAAAACAGTTTGACGGATTTCTAAATCCTGTATTTCACTATATAAGCTCAGTTTACTGGTAAAAATAAGTGTGAAATGCAAGACTCCGGTGGGTGTAAAAAAATGTCCGCTTGGCGACTTCAGACTGTATTCTTACTGTGGACGAGTGCGGGTGTACCAAGATGACCACGACAGAACATCACTAATGCCCCATACACACGGTCGGGCATTGATCGGACATTCCGACAACAAAATTCTAGGATTTTTTCCGACGGATGTTGGCTCAAACTTGTCTTGCATACACACGGTCACACAAAGTTGTCGGAAAATCCGATCATTCTGAACGCGGTGATGTAAAACACGTACGTCGGGACTATAAACGGGGCAGTAGCCAATAGCTTTCATCTCTTTATTTATTCTGAGCATGCGTGGCACTTTGTCCGTCGGATTTGTGTACACATGATCGGAAATTTCCAACAACGGATTTTGTTTTCGGAAAATTTTATATCCTGCTCTCAAACTTTGTGTGTCGGAAAATCCAATGGAAAATGTGTGATGGAGCCCACACACGGTCGGAATTTCCGATAACAAGGTCCTATCACACATTTTCCGTCGGAAAATCCGACCGTGTGTACAGGGCATTAGGTTGCATTTTCTGATGGGTAGTGGCCTTCTGATAGAACACCAGTTCACACATCTCCGGAGCCGCTGCAGAGCGAATCGCACAGAGGTCCTGTGCATCTATGGCTCCGTTTTTTAGGGCCAAATTCAGGCAAAAAATTTGGCCCTGATTCGTCCCTGAAACGGAAAACAGGGACGCACGGGACCCCTGCTGTGAGCCGCATCCGGCAGTAGTGTGAACCTAGTCTAAAGCTAAAGAAAGCTGCAGGTTTAATACCACTTTAATAATTGAATATTTAAATTCTTGCATTAACCCAATCATGACTGGTCCTCTTTAAGCAAAAGGCAGGAACAAGTAAACACCTATTCAATTTACATAATTCTGATGGAATGTTGTGTTTTCACAGTAATTCACATTCAGGCTCTTTCCAAAAAAAACACGCAAAGGAATAACAGAATCATACGTGGAATTAATATAATAAAAGCCTGTAGTGTTTTTAAACAACACGCCGATTTGTGTAAAAGTATTTTGAGATCGCGAGGACCACCTATAGTATTTTGTTTTCTAAGGCAAAGAAAATGGGGGTTCATTTTAAATAATTAGACCCTGACATAGCCAGGAAAGCAGATAAAAGAACAACTCAGACAGGTGAACATGACAGAACACATTCTTTGAAGATTGTGCATGTTGATATTACAGTAGCTCAGCCATAATTCAATGTAGTGCTATGGAAAATAAAACAATGCTTGGATGAGAGCCCATGTTGCAGGAAGTAACTAAGATTCTTAACTGTTTTATATAGGAAATTATTAACACTGGATAGCACAAAACACATAAATTCTCACTGTAATGGGGAAGTATAGTGTATTTTCAGTGAATACATATTTTGCAGTACATTATGTTATGGCACTGGGGGTCCCACAATACTTAAAGTGATACTAAACATACAATGCTTAATTTCCATTATCCCTTCTTTAATGTATAAAGATCATACCACTGTATTTAGTTTGATATAAAAAAAAAACATCTGAGTACTTTATTTTATCGTTGCTGTTCACATGTCACATGACATTTCCCAGGTCTTTCCTGTTTCTAGTACTCTACTGATGAATGTCTGCACAGTGTTGATTGGTGCTAGTCACATGACAAAAAAGGCTTTCAGATTACAGAATTAAAGTGGAGTTCCACCCACGTTTACAACTCTTCAACATCCCTCACTAAACTGTGCACTGTAAACAAATTGGATATTTTTTTATTTTTTTTCTCAGCACCTACTGTATATCTGCTGTATTCATTTTTCACTTCCTCCTCCCTGGCCGCGGCCCATCTCATCATTTCCTGTTTGCAATGCCTTCTGTGAAGGGGCGGCAACTTCCTCTGACACTGCCGTTGCTATGGAAACCTGACCTGAAACCTATTACACTGCTTGTGCTGCACTGAGCATGTGCAAGATCTGCAAGGATGAGATCCAGGAAGAAATACAGTCTGGTTTCAGATGCCCACTCTTAAGATGGCCACGGCCTGCTGTAAGTTTATAAAATAACAAACTACTGCTATAAACTAACAAAACAGACTTTAGTTAACAGACTAACTTTACTTGAATACATTAAGCTTGTGTATTATAGGGGTATTTTTATTTAAAAAGTATCATTTCGGCCGGAACACCACTTTAAAATAATTATTAGGAACAAAGCGTTTTAAATCTTCATACAAATCTATATTTCTTTTTTTTTTTTTTATAAATAACGTTCTTTATTTGAAAAGCATGCATGGTTTCAAGTAATTATAATGCAAACATTGTACATTTACAAGGAGATACAGATGGAATAGAGAAAAATAAAAGAAAAAAAAAGAAAATAAAGTATTCTTTGACAACAGTGCAGACACATATAAAAGTTAACGGTAACATATCCCCTCTTGACTCTACCAGTGTAGTGTAATGCCCTGTACACACGATAGGATTTTCCGACAACAAAATCCATGGGATTTTTTCCCGACGGATGTTGGCTCAAACTTGTCACGTTCACAGAAAGTTGGTCGGAAATTCCGAACGTCAAGAACGTGGTGACGTACAACATGTACGACGAGCCGAGAAAAATGAAATTCAATAGCCAGTGCTGCTCTTCTGCTTGATTCCGAGCATGCGTGGCACTTTGTGCGTCGGAATTGTGTACACACGATCGGAAGTTCCGACAATGGATTTTGTTGTCGGAAAATTTGAGAACCAGATCTCAAATTTTGTGTGACGGAAATTCCTATGGAAAATGTGTGATGGAGCCTACACACGGTCAGAATTTCTGACAACAAGGTCCTATCACACATTTTCCATTGGAAGATCCTATTGTGTGTACAGGGCATAAGGTGAATGTGCCTATCCTGACCTCCCCCTGATCAGGTGGAGTTCTCATCCAGCTCATTACAGGTAGAGGCTTCTCCCAACCAGGCATCCAAAATCTTTCCATACTTGGAAGGGCGTCCTTTGTGAGCATAAAGCTCCTTTTTGTACCGTAACACAATGTTAATTTCGGCGATCCATTCCTGAACGGTAGGTGATATCGCTCTAAGCCATTTCCATGCTTTGAGTAGTCTGGCTATAAGCAGTGTTTCTTGTAGAAATATGTGGTCGAACTTGGTCTCTGGGTCTGGGAACACTCCCAGTAAACATTGTTTAGGGCACAGTGTAAGTTGGGAGCCCATCTTGTCATGTATAAATTTCACTATTTGGGACCAATAATGCTGTATCACCGGGCAAGACCATATAATGTGAAAGAAAGTGCCCTTCACATCCGGGGCAAAGTGGACTGTGGTTATCTCTAAACTTAGCTAAACGTGAGGGGGTCAGGTAAGTCCTATGTAAAATGTATAACTGCGTAAGACGGTCCGAGATCTTAGGGGATACTTTTTTGTAGGCATCCAGCACCTCCTCCCACTTGTCCTACTCCATCTCCCCCACGTCCCCGGTCCAGCGGTCTTTTAGTTGGTATGCAAGAGCCGTGGCAGTTGGACGCATGAGACAGGTGTATAGTATAGAGATTCGTTTTTGAGACTCCGGCCCGGATATTACACATAGAATATCCAGTTGCTCCAGGTTTGGGGGGGTATCTCGGAATTGGGTCTGTAGGGCGTGGCAGAGCTGGAGGTAGCGAAATGCATTGAGTTGGGGAGGCCAAAAGCTTCCTTAAGTTGTTGAAATGATTTTAGGACCTCTCCACAATACATGTCTGCTAGTTAGACCACCCCTCTGGTGATCCATAGGCTGCAATCAGGTAGTTGTACCAGTTTGGGTAAGCATGGGTTGTCCCAGAGGGGTGTCTGTGGGGGGGGGTTGAGTTTACGTCTCACCACTTCCTACACCTTGCAGTGGTTGTATAGCAAACCCTACAAATCTGTATTTCTAAGCAATTGTTTTTTTTGCAATAACATGGTGTAGGTGGAGGATACGCAAAAAGAAATGCTCCCATCAGGAGCTGGGATTTTTAAGGTGCCAGTACCCCAAATTGATACACATGTATTACAATTCATAAGTTTAACTCCTTTTAATTAATATAATAAAACGTAACAAAAAAATATGCATAAAAGCAAAAAAAAATACACAGTTTAAAATTACTGGATCAATTAATTTTGGATAATTGCAGACATGATCAATAGTTGATGGTAAGTATGGAGTGATGATCACATGTTTCGCCAATGGTTTAGGCTTCCTCAGGGGATATTTAATATCACACCAGTATGCAATGTTAGTGCATGTAGTTATCCAAAGAAGTTTGTAGTGACAACAAGGTCCAAGAGTCCAGGTGTAAGTGTTAGCAAAGAAAGGGAAGCACACCGATTAGAAGTAGGGTAAGGCACTCATGTGCTGGCCGCAGGAGGGGTAGATCAGGTCTTTGGCCACTGTGGAATTGTGCTGACTATAGCGCAGGGGTTCTCTTCCCCAATCCACCCAAAAAGCCCGCTCAGGGAGCACATTCCCTCCACAGATCTTTCCGTTGCTCCCGCTAACTACCGCGTCTTTGTATGTACAGCTTCCCCACTGTCGGCAGAGTTTAAGTTGACTGACCCTCTTCACGCTGAAAGGATATCTGGAGGAGGTTCTGCCAATCACAGGCCCCTCTAGCCTATGACTATGTTGTGCATGTGCTGGGACTAACAGGGAGGTGAAGCCTTCATCAATCACCATGCTATATCCCACCCCCATATTGTTTAGCAATATGAGGACATGGAGGAGGAGGGAGGGAAGGGGAGTGTCATTTACCACTGTGTAGGTAGAATGTGTGACCTATGTACATTTTTGTTCTCGTTCTCTTACCTGCAGATCTGTGAGGAACTACTATGCCTCTGCTGAGGCAGTTTACAGATCTATTACTGTATATATTGCTGAATATTGCTTAAACATATGTTAGATAGTTTAGGATCAGTTAGGAATGTGGTTGTTTCTTGCACAAAGTGCACTTGGTGTGCTCTACCTTAACCTGTGTATATATTTTGTACAGCAGATATCTTATATTTTTTCACCTTTAATTGATTTGTATATACTGGCCGCATATGTGCCATGCCACATTGGCCCTGTTCATTTATTAACACCCTTTTCCCCCTTCCAAGTTTGTGGGATACTCTGCCTAGATTTTTGTAAAAATGTTTTGTAGGGGCGGCTGCCCAGGCCTATGAGGACATGGCCTAGTTTTGATTGGCTAGTGTAGCCTGCTCAGTGTGCTCTGGTGCTGCTCATGCTGTCTTGAGTTTCCCTGTATCCAAGCCACTAGCAAAAGTTCTGGATAATAGGCAGAAACTATGCAGTACAGTCCTGGCCAATTACAAGGAGAGGTGCATGCTGGGTGCCTGTATTTATATTATAGGAGCACATGGGCTCTGGGTATTTCCTAGAAGAGGATTGCACTAAGTAAGGGAGAGGTGCTGCCTCCCCTGGCATTTGCTGCCATGTGGCCTCAGGTGGTAGTCCTGAGGGCCTGAAGTTGGTGAGAGGGCCCTGGTTCTGCAAAGAGTTAGCTGAAGGGGCCGTCTATTCAAAATCTGGTCTGGTATCCCTGATTTAGAGTATCGCTTAGAAGTTGGAGGGAGACCAGCTGTCCCTGAACATTTTGTGAGTACAGACAACCTAAAGGACCTATAGACTTTTAACCCCTTCTGGTGTGCTATATAGTCAGCTGATGGTCTGAACAAGGGAATAATGGTTAGTGTTCTGAAAAGCAAAACAATGATGGAACTCAGGGCAGCTGCCCATTTTGCCCTGCCTTAAAGACAGCTTTGATTACTGCACAAATCTGGTACAAAATACACAAAGTATACCAGGATTCAAGTAAGTGTACACACATCTCTTGTATTTAGACACTATTTGTTTATCTTTGAGTTCATGTTTAATATACAATGTACCACCTAAGCCTTCAGCTCTTTAAAAGAGATGTACAGCCGTGGCCAAAAGTTTTCAGAATGATACAAATATTAATTTTCACAAAGTCTGCTACTTCAGTGTCTTTAGATTTTTTTGTCAGATGTTACTGTGGTATACTGAAGTATAATTACAAGCATTTCATATGTGTCAAAGGCTTTTATTGACAACGACATGAAAAAGAAGGGTCAACACTGCAAATATTGACTCTTTGCATAAACTTCAAAACCTCTGCAATTCGCAATGCCATGCTGTCAATCAACTTCTGGGCCACATCCTGACTGATGGCAGCCCATTCTTGTATAATCAATACTTGGAGTTTGTCAGAATTTGTGGGTTTTTTTTGTTCACTCGGCTCTTGAGAACTGACCATAGGTTCTCAGTTGATTAAGGTCTGGGGAGTTTCCTGGCCATGGCCCCAAAATGTCGATGTTTTGTTCCCCAAGCCACTTGGTTATCACTTTTGCCTTATGGCAAGGTGCTCCATCATAATGGAACAGGCATTGTTCCTCACCAAACTGTTACATAGTAGGTGAGGTTGAAAAAAGACAAGAAAAGTCCATCAAGTCCAACCTATGAACCTGTTCTTGGATGGTTGGAAGAAGTTGCTCTCGGAAGATGTTTTTGTACCATTCTTTATTCATGGCTGTGTTCTTAGGCAAGATTGTGAGTGAACGCACTGCTTTGGCTGAGAAGCAACCCCACACATGAATGGTCTCTGGAAGCTTTACTGTTGGTATGACACAGGACTAATGGTAGCGCTCACCTTTTCTTTTCTGGACAAAGTTTTTTCCGGATGCCCCAAACAATTGGAAAGGGGATTCATCAGAGAAAATTACTTTCCCCCAGTCCTCAGCATTTCAATCCCTGTACCTTTTGCAGAATATCAGTTTGTCCCTGATGTTTTCCTGGAGAGAAGTGGCTTTTTTGCTGCTCTTTTTGACACCAGGCCATCCTCCAAAAGTCTTTGCCTCACTGCGCCTGCAGATGCTCTCACACCTGCCTACTGCCATTCCTGAGCAAGCTCTGCACTGGTGGTGCCCCAGTCTCACAGCTATATTAACTGTAGAAGGCAGCTCTGGCGCTTTCCCGACTTTCTTGGGCGCCCTGAAGCCTTCTTCACAATTGCAGTGGAAATGTTTTTTATGGGATTAAGTTCATTTTCATGGCAAAGAGGGACCTTGCAATTAACTGCAATTCATCTGATCACTCTTCATAACATTCTGGAGTATATGCAAATTGCCATAAAAAAACAGAGGCAGCAGACTTGTGAAAATGAATATATGTGTCCTCCTCAAAACTTTTGGCCATGGCTGTATGGGTTTTTTTTTTTTAAATCATACTTACCTAGGTGAATGCTGCATCTGTCTCCCGGCGCCTCTAACAGAACCGAGCAATCTAACACTGCTCACTAGAGCGCTGGGCTGTGGAGGGGGGCGGAAGCGGCTGGCTCTGGCTCTCAGTGCGTCGCTGAGAGGCTAAGCTGGGTACCAGGCCAAGCACGTGGGCGGATCCCGATTCCATTGTCACGATCTTGCTCTGTGATGTCAACTGACAGCCCGCTGTCTGCTGAAAACAGGTCACTGGATTGCAGAATGAACTGCACTCCTGTGATCCACAGAGGAAGTACAGCCAAACAAGCTTTGGCTGTTATTCTCCTTTAAGACTTTGTTAGGACAAAAAATATGCACATCTAGTTTGCAAGTGGTAATGAGGGCTCATTCACACCATAAGGCGTGTCTGAACACACATAGCTTTTTGCATGTTCCCGCGTGTTTCACACAGTGTGTTTTTGGCAGCCCATTCGTTTCAATGGGCTGCCCATGGTACTGTGGTACTGTGTGTTTTGACAAACCTATGTTTGCTAGATGCATGGGGGTGTCAGTAATGACACTCAAACGTGTCTGCAGAAGGCAGCACATTTCTGTGCGGTGCAGGGAAAAGTGTGCTTTTTACATGTATTTCCACACTGCACCTGGTGTGAACAAGCCCTGAAGATTGGCCAACACAGTACAGACAGGCTTAATTATGGTAAACATAACTCCCCAGTAACATAGAAGGGGAATAGGTGGTGGTGCTTTGTGAATGAGACTGAGAACATATATAAAGCAAGTGTTATGCCAATGTTGCTGTAAATGTTGAAATACATGTTAAATTTAAGTTTTTTTTCCTTTCCATTTTTCATGTAGTTTAGTACTTAGATGAAATGAAAACATGTCTTGGTTAACAGTACCCAGATTTTCCTTTGAAGCCTTTTATATCCATTTTTATAAGTTCTGCATTTTTTGTGATTAAGAGATAAGAGGCACTGCTCCATTTCTAGCTGGAGTTTCTATAAACAGTGTTGCAAAATTGTGTAATTTTATAATATTCTGTAACATACTTGTAGCACCCTGGGGTTTAGTCAGGGAGCTCCTCACCAAATTTCTTGTCATGGCTACTGCAGTTAATTGCTAGAGAGCTATTGATTTCTCCCTAAGTTTGGTCTTGTTGCACTTTTCTCTTCTACCACTAGGTGGCCAGGAACTTGGTGGTACTCTATATGAAAAGGGCAACCCAAGGTCAGGTTATGGGTATATGAGGTATCTCAGCCAATGGGAAGGGGTTTTCTTGAATCCCTTGGCCTGTTGGGAGAACCTATATATTAGGGTGAGGTCAGGTGATCTATGTTCTGTGTCACCTGGTCTGGGTGACGTGTGTCGTAAGCCCCGGGCTGCTAGGCCGGAGATTAGGCCTATCCTGGGGGCATCTGGCTGCCAGAAGTAAGAGGGCAGCGCAGGGTTGGGACTGCGGCTTGCAGTCCAACCAAAAGTGACGTTTCTGCCGACCGGAGAACCTGTCGTGGTCGGAGGTAGAAGGGAAGCTGTCGCCACTAAGGGATCAACCACCTTTACCTGGGACCACAGTGAGTAACTGAAGCAAGTACCGGAGAAGTATTCTCATTGAATGGGTATGGTGGAGAATCGGGAAACTTCAGGTGGTGATCAAGTCAGGGACCCAACCAGCGGAAGGTGACGGTTACATAGCAGCCTTGTGTGTCAAGCCAAGGACTGGTTAGTAGGGGTGAAGCTTGAAAAGTATCTGGAGTGCCAAGCTAGGGATCGAGCGGGGAATCGTGGGTGATGCTTGAGGGAAATTCCACCGCAAAAGCCTTGAGGAGCTCAAGGGATTCAGAGTCAGTGAATCAGAGAGTCCAGTGAGAGACTAGGAGCTCAAGATCTACATGTAACAACAAGGAGAGGGGCGCCTCTGAGTATAAATCATAAATACATTTTATTAAAACAACAATATCCACTCACATGGAAGTTGGAGAAGTTGCATTAGGGTCGGTTGGCTGGGCTGGAGAGATGCGGTGGAACTACAGGTCACAGCGGTTCCTGCAGGGCATGCCAGGTCCAAAGAGGATTAGTTCTTGCAGCCGGGTTCAGTCTCTTGCAGCGAACAGTCCAACACAAATCCTGCTGGGTTGGGAGCCAGGTTATGTCCCAGATGCACAGATAGGGGTTCCAGGGAAGGAAGGGAGAGATGTGTAGGACGCCAGAGCATCCGTTCAGCCGTGCTGCTGCTCACTGATAGAATGGTGTGAAGCCTCTAGGAAGGGAAAAAGGCCGGCCGAGCCGAAGATCTCAAACGAGGCTTGGAGAGCAAGTACAGCGTGGCGCCCGGTGATGACGTCACACGCATGCGACGCGTTTCAGAATAGGCTTGCCATTGGTGGACAAATGGCCGCATTCCTTTGTCAAGCATAGGGAGAGGAGGACACAGTGGGCTTATATAAGCTGAAAAGAGGGGGGGCGGGGCCGGAAAGTCCGTGATTTGCATAAAAAATAGGTAATGGGCGGCATTAGATGGCAGGGGGGATATAAACAAAAACAAAAGGACCTTACAATGACATAGTGCAGAAAAAATAAAAAAGAGAATATATGTATATAATTTTACAACAGGGCTCCAATTAAGACAAAACATTGTGAATAAAACCAGGTAAGGTAAGATAAATTCAGGAACAAGCATTTAAAACATCATGAGGAAATAAATCATAAGGTACAGTGCAATAAAATAGATCAAATAAATATAAATAAATATACAGTAAATACAATAGACTGCCATAAGATGTTATGTATAGAGAGTGGGAGATGACTGTCAAGGATAGGGGATTAATAGTTGTAGTCTGCACCGTCTGGCGTGCAATATGGAATAAAACAATGTAAATTTAATGAATAAATTATAAATTGATCCTGGGACTATGATTACAGAGAATATGGAAATAAACACTGATGGATTTTAGTATTTCAGGGTAAGTGGGGGGAGGGGGGGGGGGAGATATGTACATATATAAATGTGTGAGGGGGAGACGCACATGCACATATACATATATATAAAAAAAAAATAAATAAAAAAAGGGGGGGGGGGTAAAAAAAGGGGGGGTAAAAAAAGGGGAAAAAAGGGGGGTAAAAAGGGGGGGGGGAAAGGGGGGTAAAAAAAGGGGAAAAAAATGCAACTGAGACAAAATTTCATGGTAGCTGTAAAGTGGTAAGAGGAAAGGTTGTTATAGGACTGTGGATATCTCTATTCCTTCATTGAGGCCGCCAGGGGAGAGTACATCTAAGCAGTATATCCAGAAAGTCTCTCTGGCGCAAAGCTTTTTGAACCGTTCAGCTTCTGACATGTGTTTAGGGATTTGTTCAATAACCCAAACAGACAGACCGGTGGTAGATTTGTTGTGACACTCGGCAAAGTGCCGAGGGACACTGTGTTTGTCCTTACCACCCTCAATGAGTCGTCGATGCTGGCCGAACCGCTGCCTGAGTGGGCAGATAGTTCGCCCAACATAGATTAACCCACAAGGGCACGTGAGGCCATACACTACAAAATTAGACGAGCAGTTATAGAATTGTTCCAATGTATAAATTCTGCCTTTAGATAGAAAAGATTTTTTGCCATGTTCCACAAACATACAAGTCTTGCAGCGGGCTTTCTTACACTGATACATGCCGACTAGTGGTATGAGGGTGGTGGGGTTGGAAATGGGCTTGTCGATGGGCAATTTACTTGGGGCAATCCTATTTTTGAGACTCGGAGCCTTTCGGTACGTGATTCTGGGTATAAGCGGAAGGGAGGTTTTCAGAAGTGGATCCTGTAGCAAAATGGACCAGTGTTTCTTTAGTATATTTTCCATTTTTTTGTACTGAAAATTGAAGGTAGTGATAAACCTAGTGGAATGATCTGTTATCTCTTTATCTTTTTTGGCAGGTTTGCCTTTAGCGTAATAGTTGCATGCTTGATCAACTAGATCTTTAGGATAGTCCTTGTCGGCGAACTTCTTTTTAAGTTGTATACTCATGGTGTCATAGTCGCTGTCTAGGGTGCAGTTCTGTCGTAGGCAGCAGAACTGACCTTTAGGTATGTTTTGTGTCCATTTTGGATAGTGGCAACTCCTATAGTGCAAATAGGAGTTGCCAGCGGTAGGTTTGATGTGGTTTTTTGCGATAATCATGTTGTCTAAATGACCCAGATCTAAATCTAAAAAGGCCAGATTAGTAGGATCGACAACGTGAGTGAAAGACAAGCCGTATGGATTGGAATTGCAATGTTGGACAAAAAGGGAAACTAGGTCGACAGGGCCATCCCAAATGATGATTATGTCATCAATGTAGCGGCCAAAAAATACAATATTGGCACAGTGGGGGTTGTTTTGTGTAATGAAATTCTTTTCCCAATAACCCATCGCCAGGTTGGCGTAGGAGGGAGCGAAATTCGCTCCCATCGCAGTTCCCTTAGTTTGTAGGTAGAAGTCGCCATTGAAATCGAAATAGTTATGGGTGAGGCAAAAATTGGTTGCCTCCAAGATGAATGCAGCTTGTCTGGGGTTGATAAAGGGATCTTGTGCGAGAAAAAATTCTAGCGCAAGTAAACCAAAAGAGTGTGGGATTGAAGTGTAAAGTGATGTGACGTCCAGAGATAACCAGAGGTAAGATGGTTCCCACTTGTAAGATGCAAGTAGTTCCAACAAGTGTGAACCATCTATGATATAGGACGGTAATTGTTTAACAATGGGCTGGAGATATAGGTCAATATATTGACTAAAACCGGTAGTAACACTCTCCATGGCAGCCACAATGGGCCTGCCAGGGGGAGAAGTGAGACTCTTGTGGATTTTAGGTAAGTGATAGAAATATGGGATCTGGTAAAAGTTTTTGGTGAAGAAAGAGGCTTCCGTTTTGTCGATCACTCCGCCATCACTTGACCCTCAAAAGGTTTTTCCATGCCAAATCACACAAACCTACTGAAGTGTGCCTGGACCCTCTTCCCACCAGTCCTTCCACAGATATGTTTGAATATGATGGGGACATCATAGACATACTAGATTCCATAACGAATGAAGGAGACACTCTTAGTCTCTTTACTCAACACCTTGCTACGTCACCACCTATTTTACACTCATCACTAAAACCTAAATCCATCTTCTATCCGGCCCAGTCAAAAGGCCCTTACCTGGAAAGTTTTTACAGGGTGGTATATGCTGACTTCCTGAAACTTTGCCAGACTTCTACCACGATACCTTCTCATATACACAACCTTTCAGCTTCTGAAATCCAGGCTCTGGATTCCCTAACACACTCGGCTGACATTATCATCAAATCAGACAAAGGGGGAGGTATTATCCTGCAAAACAAGGCAGATTACATTAACGAAGCCCTTAGACTCCTCTCAGATGAGACTACATATAAAAAACTTTCCAAGGACCCCACCATTGAATTTGCCACTGAAGTTAACATTTTGGTAAAATCAGCTCTTGATGGCGGAGTGATCGACAAAACAAAAGCCTCTTTCTTCACCAAAAACTTTTACCAGATCCCATATTTCTATCACTTACCTAAAATCCACAAGAGTCTCACTTCTCCCCCTGGCAGGCCCATTGTGGCTGCCATGGAGAGTGTTACTACCGGTTTTAGTCAATATATTGACCTATATCTCCAGCCCATTGTTAAACAATTACCATCCTATATCAGAGATGGTTCACACTTGTTGGAACTACTTGCATCTTACAAGTGGGAACCATCTTACCTCTGGTTATCTCTGGACGTCACATCACTTTACACTTCAATCCCACACTCTTTTGGTTTACTTGCGCTAGAATTTTTTCTCGCACAAGATCCCTTTATCAACCCCAGACAAGCTGCATTCATCTTGGAGGCAACCAATTTTTGCCTCACCCATAACTATTTTGATTTCAATGGCGACTTCTACCTACAAACTAAGGGAACTGCGATGGGAGCGAATTTCGCTCCCTCCTACGCCAACCTGGCGATGGGTTATTGGGAAAAGAATTTCATTACACAAAACAACCCCCACTGTGCCAATATTGTATTTTTTGGCCGCTACATTGATGACATAATCATCATTTGGGATGGCCCTGTCGACCTAGTTTCCCTTTTTGTCCAACATTGCAATTCCAATCCATACGGCTTGTCTTTCACTCACGTTGTCGATCCTACTAATCTGGCCTTTTTAGATCTAGATCTGGGTCATTTAGACAACATGATTATCGCAAAAAACCACATCAAACCTACCGCTGGCAACTCCTATTTGCACTATAGGAGTTGCCACTATCCAAAATGGACACAAAACATACCTAAAGGTCAGTTCTGCCGCCTACGACAGAACTGCACCCTAGACAGCGACTATGACACCATGAGTATACAACTTAAAAAGAAGTTCGCCGACAAGGACTATCCTAAAGATCTAGTTGATCAAGCATGCAACTATTACGCTAAAGGCAAACCTGCCAAAAAAGATAAAGAGATAACAGATCATTCCACTAGGTTTATCACTACCTTCAATTTTCAGTACAAAAAAATGGAAAATATACTAAAGAAACACTGGTCCATTTTGCTACAGGATCCACTTCTGAAAACCTCCCTTCCGCTTATACCCAGAATCACG
The DNA here is from genome assembly GCF_042186555.1 of Aquarana catesbeiana. Lineage (NCBI taxonomy): Eukaryota > Metazoa > Chordata > Amphibia > Anura > Ranidae > Aquarana > Aquarana catesbeiana. The sequence continues at coordinate 273,095,799 of NC_133331.1, read as the reverse complement.
TACCGAAAGGCTCCGAGTCTCAAAAATAGGATTGCCCCAAGTAAATTGCCCATCGACAAGCCCATTTCCAACCCCACCACCCTCATACCACTAGTCGGCATGTATCAGTGTAAGAAAGCCCGCTGCAAGACTTGTATGTTTGTGGAACATGGCAAAAAATCTTTTCTATCTAAAGGCAGAATTTATACATTGGAACAATTCTATAACTGCTCGTCTAATTTTGTAGTGTATGGCCTCACGTGCCCTTGTGGGTTAATCTATGTTGGGCGAACTATCTGCCCACTCAGGCAGCGGTTCGGCCAGCATCGACGACTCATTGAGGGTGGTAAGGACAAACACAGTGTCCCTCTGCACTTTGCCGAGTGTCACAACAAATCTACCACCGGTCTGTCTGTTTGGGTTATTGAACAAATCTCTAAACACATGTCAGAAGCTGAACGGTTCAAAAAGCTTTGCGCCAGAGAGACTTTCTGGATATACTGCTTAGATGTACTCTCCCCTGGCGGCCTCAATGAAGGAATAGAGATATCCACAGTCCTATAACAACCTTTCCTCTTACCACTTTACAGCTACCATGAAATTTTGTCTCAGTTGCAGTTTTTTTTTTTTTTCCCTTTTTTTACACCCCCTTTTTTTTTTTTCCCTTTTTTTACTCCCCTTTTTTTCCCCCTTTTTTTTACCCCCCCCTTTTTTTTTCCCCCCTTTTTTTTACCCCCCCGTTTTTTTACCCCCCTTTTTTTTTTTTTTTTTTATATATATGTATATGTGCATGTGCATCTCCCCTTCACACATTTATATATTTACATATCTCCCCTCCCCCCACTTACCCTGAAATACTAAAATCCATCAGTGTTTATTTCCATATTCTCTGTAATCATAGTCCCAGGATCAATTTATAATTTATTCATTAAATTTACATTGTTTTATTCCATATTGCACGCCAGACGGTGCAGACTACAACTATTAATCCCCTATCCTTGACAGTCATCTCCCACTCTCTATACATAACATCTTATGGCAGTCTATTGTATTTACTGTATATTTATTTATATTTATTTGATCTATTTTATTGCACTGTACCTTATGATTTATTTCCTCATGATGTTTTAAATGCTTGTTCCTGAATTTATCTTACCTTACCTGGTTTTATTCACAATGTTTTGTCTTAATTGGAGCCCTGTTGTAAAATTATATACATATATTCTCTTTTTTATTTTTTCTGCACTATGTCATTGTAAGGTCCTTTTGTTTTTGTTTATATCCCCCCTGCCATCTAATGCCGCCCATTACCTATTTTTTATGAAAATCACGGACTTTCCGGCCCCGCCCCCCCTCTTTTCAGCTTATATAAGCCCACTGTGTCCTCCTCTCCCTATGCTTGACAAAGGAATGCGGCCATTCGTCCACCAATGGCAAGCCTATTCTGAAACGCGTCGCATGCGTGTGACGTCATCACCGGGCGCCACGCTGTACTTGCTCTCCAAGCCTCGTTTGAGATCTTCGGCTCGGCCGGCCTTTTTCCCTTCCTAGAGGCTTCACACCATTCTATCAGTGAGCAGCAGCACGGCTGAACGGATGCTCTGGCGTCCTACACATCTCTCCCTTCCTTCCCTGGAACCCCTATCTGTGCATCTGGGACATAACCTGGCTCCCAACCCAGCAGGATTTGTGTTGGACTGTTCGCTGCAAGAGACTGAACCCGGCTGCAAGAACTAATCCTCTTTGGACCTGGCATGCCCTGCAGGAACCGCTGTGACCTGTAGTTCCACCGCATCTCTCCAGCCCAGCCAACCGACCCTAATGCAACTTCTCCAACTTCCATGTGAGTGGATATTGTTGTTTTAATAAAATGTATTTATGATTTATACTCAGAGGCGCCCCTCTCCTTGTTGTTGTTTTAGCTTGCTGGACCCTGCTTTTGGTTCCTTTAGTGGCCGCCCTGACTGACCTCTTGTATATACTCCCAGTATATATGCATGAACTTACACATGCATTTTTACAGTTTTCAGTTTCTGGACTAATCGGTTTTACTTTCAAGGTAACTGTGCTTTGCGCCTTTTTACTTGCAAGATCTACATGTAGACGTTGTAGTGAAGCTCAGAGAATTGTTGAACTTTGCAGAAGTGGCGCCTTGCAGGGGCCTTTCCCTGTACGGCTGTCCTCCTATTGAAGTCTTGGAGTCTGTCAATTAAAATTGTAACTACGCAGGGGTGTCCTGGCCCTAACCCTCTTTCCCTTCAAAATATAAAAAGGACTGTTAAAGGAAATAAAACCTCTTTTGCATTCAAGAAGTGTCTAGCGTCCAATGACTTCCACCATCTTTGCACCCACTATGCCTCACAACCCACCACATATTGAAGGATGGCAGCTGTCTTTGATCTTGAAGGTCATCATTAGGCTGGAAGAGGATATTGCTACATACTGTACGTTGAATGTGTAAACCTTTGTCCATTGTTGTTTAAGCAATGCCATAACACGAATCAGTTCCAGGGCAGTTAAAATCTGCCAGGGTAATTAAACCATTAGTAGTAATGCTGCATGTGCAGACCTTTATATTTGTGTAAGCAGCTAGGCCTCTACCTCCCCATTAATACTTGTCTGCCTGTAATTTATTCCAATAAATGTACTACTATGCTCACACATACATGCATACACACACACACACATATTCACCCATAATGCCTTAAAACATTCTCTGACAAGATTATCTTTCACATTCACTTTTAGGTCACTTCTCACCGACATCACCACCTTTTCTATTCCCCCCATTTGGAGGGACTGTACCTCTTATTATTTAACTATAAAAAGTTTCCCACTACACTGCTGCACAGCCTTGGTATCCATACAATTGCAGACACTTGGCTATTAAACGTTTGTCTAAGGCACTTGTTGGTTTGCCCGTTTGAAGGTGTCCTTGTGTACCCTGATTTGCTGCTCCCACTGGGAAAACATCATCCTCACACCACCTACTAGTTGTACTCTGGGAATCTTCCAAAATCCTTTAAAAGTATAAAATGCCTTTATGCTTTCATCTGCTGAATATTGCCATGCGATTTTAGCCTTCTGTCTGAGGCGTGAGGGACCATCTATCCGAATAATGCTGTGCAACACTGTCTAGGAATATATGTCTTAATGTTACCAGCATGCTTCCATCTAACCCCTGAAGAAGGGAATGAATACAGAGTCTGTTTAGCCTTTTGGCTTTTTCTCTGTTTCCGAAACATGTTGGGACTTTTTGTGACCACCATATTCACTCGATTTCCAGTCTAGTAATGTTGTGTGCTCTCAACATCCAATTAGCTGCTGATTTCTATTGTGCATGTATTTGAATTTCATGATTTTAGATGTTTATTGTATATTTTATTCTATTTTGTATATATTCAATAAAATTGATATTTTTTTATACATCTTCTATGATTATATTGCCAATATCCTGTCCACCCTTTTACCCACACCATCCCCTTGGGGCACCCCCTTCCTTTTTTCTAATCACAATTGGGATGTGGTAAAAGCTGTCAGGATTTCCTTATTGGTTGGTTTCCTCTTCCTTTTTTTTTTTTTTATCCACTACATTAAACAGTACATCAAATTGTTAAATTCTTGCATTTGTAATTTTTAAAATGTATTATAAAGTAAAATTAATGTTGAAAAAAAATAATTTGTACATTTAACCAATGATTTTATAGCAAATTACTTCCCTGCGGGTTACATTCCTGGGAGCGTAGTAAGTACATACTCTTCACGTACATACGTTGTTCTTTTAAGGTGTGCCTCTTTCTCAGCTTATGATGTTAGGGAGATATGCACACAGAAATGCAAGACTGTCGTCAAATGGTATAGAGTAAAAGAAAGAATAATAATAGAGTAAAATTATACTGTAAAAGTCTGTTTTAGGTGAGTGCTGTCACAGAAAGTACAGTTATCCTAACTGTCTACCCCCCCCCCCCCCCACTGTAATCTCAATATCTTGTGGTTTTATCTGATGATGGCCCCTATACAACTAATACACTTAAAGGGGTATTATCTATGGATCCATCGCCGGAAGTTTCTCCTACAGTATATTAGGGAGTGTGGGATACTTTTATTTTTATTTAGAGCTTCAATATTTTTCTTATTGCCTGCTAGATACTATACAGTACATACTGTATATGTGGGAAGCATGCGCCACCTTGTGTTCTAATTTCATCACTACACAATTTAGTGAAATTACGTTCTATGTCTCACTGTCCACTTTTATCTGTTGCAAACCTTTATCCAAAACATCAACGTGTGTTATAAAGCCAAATTATAAATGTCTGATATTTTCTCCAGTTTTAATCCTCTTTCTTTTTTCGCCAATTTGTAAGACAGGACAACAAATTTCTAATTAATTTGCTCCTCTACTTCACTGTTCTTTTTTTTTTTTCTACCATATTAGAAAATGAGAATTGAAAGAGATTGAAAAGTAAAAGTCAGCAGCTACAAAAACTGTAATAAATAATAAACAGGCACTCATTTGTGCCAGGAACGAGCGCTGTCCTCACCCAGCTGATTTCTTCACCAGGCCTCGGTCCCTGGTGCTGGCATACTAACAGTAGCTAGCTAGCTGGATGTGACTGCTTGTGGCTTCATAGCCAGCTGCTCACTAAGCATGTGCGAGCCGCGCTGAATGGTCCAGTAGCTTTCTGGGAACTGTGATATGTCACAGAAAGCTGCAGGGGAGGGGGGCTTGAACTTCTGCTCGGATCACCAACTCTTGTCTTGCCTAGTAGGGAGACGGGCACTACCATCTGTACCCACTCCTTCTCATTGGTCTCTTTCCCTGACACCTCAGAGCCAGCAATTCCCCCTCAAGCGCCTCAGAGCATATACAACATCCCAGGATAAATGCTACCATGCTATGTTGCAGCTTGTATCCCTTAAAGCAGGGGTCTTCAAACTACGGCCCTCCAGTTGTTCAGGAACTACAATTCCCATCATGCCTAGTCATGTCTGTGAATGTCAGAGCTTTACAATGCCTCATGGGATGTGTAGTTCTGCAACAGCTGGAGGGCAGGGGCGGACTGACCATTGAGCAACTCGGGCACTGCCCGAGGGCCCTGGGTCACTAGGGGGCCCCATCAGGGTTACCAGCCTCAGTAAAAACAGGGACAGTATGTAAAAAACTGTGTTTTTTTTTTACATCTGTCTGTGTATACTATGTGATTGTATACTGTGTGTGTGTATACTGTGTGGCCCCATAATCTCTGATTGCCTGGGGACCCCATAATCTCTGATTACCTGGGGGCCCCATAATCTCCGATTGCCCGGGGGCCCCATGAGTTATCAGTCCGCCCCTGCTGGAGGGACGTAGTTTGAGGATCCTTGCCTTAAAGGACTGGAACCACATTGGTCTAGAGATGCTGGCAGCTGCACAGGCACAGGCCAATGGGTGGCTTTATCTAATGCCACCATCCCAGAGGAAGCCCAAAATGCTGCACTTTGAGTAATTGCTGCATAGGAACCTCTTTGCACCACTTCCTGATGGAGGCAGGATGACAATAGGATTCCCTCCAATGTGTCTCTAATCCTTTGATCCCTGATAGGCTGCCTCAATGATGCTTTTCAAATTTTTTCTTTAAACTGCAGCGGCCAGGCCCGGCTGCTGGCAACACTTCCAGGCAGCATCCTGCATTGCACCATTTCTGGTGCTTCAGCACTGTAAAGATGCCACACAATGTCTCCGCAGCTTGACCACAGATGCTCAATTTCTAATGTTTGCTGCTGGGTAAATCCTGCACTGGGACTCAGTTTTTGGCCTATTCCAAAGCCCTGGAAACATTTGTGGCTTTTTTTCTCTCGTGTAATACCCTCTAATGTTTATTTTGAAATAAACCCCGCCTATCTCTCTTATATTGCAGCCTAACCATGCTACTTGCATACCGTCCAGCTACAGCATGTTTGCGGATATATATAGTTACATAGTTAGTCAGGTTAAAAAAAGACACAAGTCCATATAGTTCAACCATTAAAAAACATATATATATATATCATACAATCCCATATACTCAATCCTATACCCACAGTTGATCCAGAGAAAAAACCCCAGCAAAGCATGATCCAATTTGCTACAGCAGGGGAAAAATTCCTTCCTGATCCCAGAGAGGCAATCGGATTTTCCCTGGATCAACTTTACGTATAAATGTTAGTACCCAATTATATTTTGTACATTTAGGAAAGAATCCAGGCCTTTCTTAAAGCAATCTACTGAGCTGGCCAGAACCACCTCTGGAGGGAGCCTATTCCACATTTTCACAGCTCTTACTGTGAAAAAACCTAAATATAGTCTCTATTTATTACACTCTAATGTTTATTCAAAGATAAAACCTGCCTCATCTCTGTTATATTGCGGCCTAACCAAGCTGCTTGCATATTGCCACTGTGTTTTCGCAGAAGGGAGTTTAACAAGACACGTGGCCACTCATTAAAATTAGAAGAAAAGAGGTTTAACATTAAACTACGTAGAGGGTTCTTTACTGTAAGAGCGGCAAGGATGTGGAATTCCCTTCCACAGGCAGTGGTCTCAGCGGGGAGCATCGATAGTTTCAAGAAACTATTAGATAAGCACCTGAACAACCGCAACATACAGGGATGTACAATGTAATACTGACATACAATCACACACATAGGTTGGACTTGATGGACTTGTGTCTTTTTTCAACCTCACCTACTATGTAACTATGTAATATTTGTGGCTATGCTTTCTCAGATAATATACTGCATTGTAATGTTTATTTAAAGAGAAATCCTGCCTTGTCGAAAAGTCCGCTCGTCTGTATACTAGTCCGACGGACAAAAACCGACACTAGGGCAGCTATTGGCTACTGGCTATCAACTTCCTTGTTTTAGTCTGGTCATACGTCATCACGTACGAATCCGTCAGACTTTGGTTGATCGTGTGCAGGCAAGTCCATTCATTCGGAAAGTCCATCGGAAAGTCCGTCGAAAAGTCCGCCAGACCTAGTCCGTCGAAAAGTCCACCCGTGTATACGCGGCATTTCAATCCTTAAATGTGGTGGTTGCATTATTTTTCTTTTTTTTAGCTTTTTTTCCCACCTGGTGATCCAGCCATTAGGCTCCATTCACATTAGCTCATCTCCAAACGTTTATTTATTTCAGATACTTATATAGCGCTGTCAATTTACGCAGTGCTTTACATATACATTGTACATTCACATCGGTCCCTACCCTCAAGGAGCTTACAATCTAAGGTCTCTAACTCACATTCATACATAAACAGGCCAATTTAGACAGGAGTACCCGGAGGAAACCCACGCAGGCACAGGGAAAACATGCAAACTCCAGGCAGGTAGTGTCGTGGTTGGGATTCAAACCAGCGACCCGTTTGCTGCTAGGAGAAAGAGCTAACCACTATACCTCTGTGCCACCCAAAGTTGCACAATTTCCAGTACAACTTTGGAGCGAGACTTTCACACAACTTTCGGTGCCACTTTGATCTAACTTTACATTCTCTGTACCAAAGTTGCATCAAAAGTCACACCAAAGTAGTGCAGGCACCTTTTCAAAGTCGCTGCAACTTTAAGTCACACCGATTTGAACGGGTGCTATTGAAAAGAATGGGGTACGACTAGTCATTTGACTTTGATGTCCAAAGTCACGTGACAAATCGCACAAGTGTGAATCGAGCCTTAACACACTTCTGTTTTAGGGTGTGACCACTTTGAATAGAAGAGGAGTGGAGACACCTTTTAACAGCAGCATAGTCAATCTGGGGAGAGGATAGTGTTAAGCCATGTACACACGGGTGGACTTTTCGACCGGACTGGTCCGACGGGACGAATCCGTCAGACAATCCCACAGTGTGTGGGCTTCATCGGACCTGCAGTGGACTTTTTCGGTCGAAAATCAGACGGACTTTAGATTTGGAACATGTTTCAAATCTTTCCGCCGGAACTCCGCCAGACCCAGTTCATATCGAGAAATCCGCTAGTCTGTTTGCTAGTCCGACGGACGAAAACCGACGCTAGGGCAGCTATTGGCTACTGGCTATAGACTTCCCTATTTTAGTCCGGTCGTACGTCATCACATACGAATCCGTCGGACTTTGATGTGATCATGTGTAGCCAAGTCCGTTCGTTCGAAAGTCCGTCGAAAGTCCTTCAGAAAGACTGTCGGACCTTTGATGCCGAAAAGTCCGCCCGTGTGTACACGGCATTAGGTTCACTAGCAGATTTAGATGCACTTGGCTAACACATTAAAGCCAAACTCCAGTGAAAACTCTTTTAAGCAGTTACAGCAATAGTTTTTATTCTTTTGGGATAAAGGTTTCACTTGAATATAAGCTGACCATTGTAAACACCCCGATCAGTGTTAAATGATTTGTCCCAACCCTCTGCCACTTTTGCAGGACAGATTGGTCTTTTACAGACCTACAGACCAGAAAAACAGGTGAAAATCAAGGCAAAAAAGCCTACAAAAACCAATGCAGAAACCACATTAATAAAGTGGTTGCAACATGATCCTTTACAGCAGGATACGAGACATAGTGCATGTGCTGTGTCATTTGTCCCTCTCTATGTTCTAAAAAAATCTGGTTGATCCTGACAGTTTCTGTGTCCCCTTGTTTGTGCTGATGTGCTGCTGATCTCTGATTACTGTGGTCAGATTACGTGCCTCCGTCAATCCGCTGTCTCTCCTCTCTTCCACTCCCTCCCTGCCTGTCAGCTCAGGAGTCTGTGTTATCCATCTCTTCCCCGCCCCTCCGGCCGCTATAGCTGTTAAAATTACTAGTGACAAATCGTGGAATCACCTTTCTTACATGAAGATCTAATGTGAAGCATGTGTGTGTTTTTAAAAAATTATTCAGCGAAATACCTTATTTAGAGCGCCGCTGGGCGCTCACGTGACCACCCGCCGCTCTTCTCCTCTCCTCCCGGCTGACGCCAGTGGGTAAACACAGCCCCTCCCACTGTAGTGCTCGGATCAAGGAGAGAAAGCAGAGGGACTGGCAGGAACACCAAGGTTTTCACATAAAGGAAGCAATACAAAGAGATCAGGAGACTTTCTCGTATAAGTACATGCACATATCAAGAATATGAAGTGTTAGGGTAACAAACGCTTTAACCAAAAAAAAGAAAACAAATGCTACCATGCCCACTAAGGACTGGTAAGCTGCACTATATTACATTTTAATTCTTATGATTGGATAAGCTTTAAACGTTAAAAGTTCAAATGGGCTTTAATAGAAGCATGACAATTATCTCTACTTTCTGACTGTTTAGCATCATTCACAAGGTACTACACCTTGCTAGGGCCTAGTTTACCTGCATGGGGAGGCACAGGTGTTCTGTACATCCCTGTGCAGTCAGTCCCATTAATGTCTATTGGATCACATCGGATCCAGGGACACAGCCACTGCTTGCAATTTCCATGCGGGAGTACCGACTCGAATGCAATGTACATTTCGGGCCCTGCACCTGTGTAGATGCCGAATTGGGGGGAGTGGCTTTGTCCATGGTGCCGCTGCATCCTAATAGGTAAGGATGGGCTCAGGCGTGTTCGCAACTCCACGTGCCTGTGCATGCCAGGATGCTGCAACTGTGCAGCACTAATCACAGGCAGTGAGACATTTCCCGATCTGTGGCTGTACAGATCGGGAAATGTCTCACTGCCTGTGATTAGCGCTGCGCAGTGTCAGCTTCCTGGCGGGTGCGGGCATGTGGAGTTGCGAACATGCCTGAGCCCAACCTTACTAATATACATCAATGGGACTGCCTGCACAGGGTTGCATGGAACACCTGTGCATCTCTTTGTGGGTAAACACGGCTCTCGCACAGTGTACGCTGTATGAACAAGGCCTTATAGCTAACTGGATTTACACACTACATTCACAGAAATCCTAGGAGCACTCATTGCCTGCTAGCTGAAAGGTGTAAATCAGTGTTTCTCAAACTTTTTTGATCTTGCGGCACACCAAAAAGATCTAAATATTTTCACGGCACACCTGAAAAGGTTTTACAATTTTTTCAGTGAAGAATGTATTTATTTTTATATATATATATTTAATTTGAAATTTAATGTGAAGGATGTGCCTGCTTTCGAGAGCAAATCAAATTGAAGCTCCAAAGTCGACAAATGGAACGGTCTGTATTATAATAATATAATTGGAGCGATCGAGTTCTCCCAAGATCTCGCACAAGACTCGCGTTACAAAAGGAACCAATGGATGACAGACTGACAGAGATTGCGTTTTTATATGATAACCACCTCCCACGGGCCACTGCACATATATGAACGGGTTGGGGCTTCCTCCCTCTGAGTGGATGTTCAGGAATGTCCCTCAGAAAGAAGGGGATCGTGCGCACGTGCCCGAGCAGCGGCGCAATCCCAATGCGCTTGTGTCACCCTGACACGGCGCATCTCCGATCGGCAGGAGGGCTCTGTGATTGGCCCTCCTGATCACATGACAGCTGTGTCCAATCACAGCCGTCATGTGATGTAAATAGAGAGCTGGTTGCTAGGCGATCGGCTCTCCTCTCCTCACGTGGAAGTTGTCAGTGAGGAGAGGAGAGCAGTTCGCTGCAGCCAGTCGGTGATCAGTGAGTATGAGCTGTTTTTTACAGCTTTTTACACACTGACCACTGGCACAGTGTCCCCACACAATGTAAACACACAATGTCCCCAAAATAGTGTCCCCAAAACACTGTCCCCACACAGTAAAAAAACCTGTCCCCCATATTTGTAACACTAAAATCATATGTCCTAATGATGATCTGCGCACATCTGTACATGATCATCTGCGTACATCTAGACGTGATCACACAAACCAATTATTATACACTTAATGGGATTTTTTTACCAAAGACATGTAGCAGAATACATTTTAGCTTAAATTTATGACAAAATTAGATTTTATTGGATTTCTTTTAAAACAGAAAGTATTATTTTTTTTTTTTTATTTCCGCTCATTTTTTCGCTTATATCGCAGGAAATAAAAAAAAATGATTTGTGAATAAATACCACCAAAAGAAATCTCTATTTGTGTGAACAAAATGATAAAAATTTCATTTGGGTACAGTGTTGTATGACCACGCAATTCCTATTGATAGTGCAAGAGCGCTGATTTTAGCCTGGGAAGGAAGGGGATGAAAGTGCCCGGTATTGAAGTGGTTCGTTTTTTTTAACTTTTGAGTCATTGATTTACCATTTAATTTTTTGTTATGCTCAAGGTTTCAAAACGTTATCAATTTTAAATATTTTTCAAAACTCCCACGGCATACCTGCAAATCTCACGTGGCGCGGCACACAGTTTGAGAATCACTGGTGTAAATACAGAATGCATCCTCTAAAACCTTTTAAAAGCCCTCCTGCACCATCAGTTGAGGTCAGTGACTTTCTAATTAGCGCAGAATTAGGATTACAGCCCAGATCTAAATGAATGGCAGTAGATAAAAAGGCTGACTCTGGTTTCTGTGAGTCACAACTTCAGTTTTAAACCACCCCCAAAATTCTTTAAAGCTTCAGACACAATAATCTTCCAGTACATTTTTATTAAACAAACATTGACATTGCTCCTTGTAGGCCATCATTGTTTGTTTCTATTCACGTGGCATACCAGCCCGAGGGAGCTGCCAGCTTCAAATGGCCTTTTCTGTAACCTGACACAAGAAAAGAGGAAGCAGGTAATCGATTTGACAGGAAGATGATCAGCCGGAATTGTGGCTGCTGCCTGAACTGAACAATGAATTTGAAAGAAAAAAACATTTCAGTGACAGTAATCATTCTTGAACTGGCCAAGAATAATGTATATCTGGTAAGAAACAATGTAAACTATCTGAAGAATCCATGTAATTATCACAGGAATGGAATGCACAAGCCATCATACTAAAAAAACTCTTCCTCTCATATGACTCTCATCAGTGGCGGCTGGAGCTCAACATTTTTTGGGGGGGGCGCAAACAAACTGAAAAAGTCTGAAAAAAACCCCATCACTTGCAGCCACTGTGCCATCAAACGCAGCCACTGTGCCATCAAACGCAGCCACTGTGCCATCAATCGCAGCCACTGTGCCATCAAACGCAGCCACTGTGCCATCAATCGCAGCCACTGTGCCCATCAATTGTTGCCCCTGTGCCATCAAACGCAGCCACTGTGCCATCAAATGCAGCCACCGTGCCATCAATCGCAGCCACTGTGCCTATCAATTGTTGCCACTGTGCCATCAAACGCAGCCACTGTGCCATCAATCGCAGCCACTGTGCCATCAATCGCAGCCACTGTGCCATCAAACGCAGCCACTGTGCCATCAATCGCAGCCACTGTGCCCATCAATTGTTGCCCCTGTGCCATCAAACGCAGCCACTGTGCCATCAAATGCAGCCACCGTGCCATCAATCGCAGCCACTGTGCCCATCAATTGTTGCCACTGTGCCATCAAACGCAGCCACTGTGCCATCAAATGCAGCCACTGTGCCATCAATCGCAGCCACTGTGCCCATCAATTGCTGCCACTGTGCCATCAAACGCAATCACTGTACCCATCAATTGCCGCCACTGTGCCCATCAATGGCCGCCACTGAGTCAATCAAATGCAGCCACTGTGCCCATCAATTGCCACCACTGCGCCCATCAATGGTCGCCACTGTGCCATCAAACACAGCCACTGTGCCATCAAATGCAGCCACTGTGCCCCATAAAATGCAGCCACTGTGCCCATCAATTGCTGCCACTGTGCCCATCAAACGCAGCCACTGCGCCATCAAATGCAGCCACTGTGCCCATCAATTGCCACCACTGTGCCATCAAAGTCAGCCACTGTGCCATTAAATGCAGCCACTGTGCCCCATAAAATGCAGTCACTGTGCCCATCAATTGCCGCCACTGTGCCCATCAATTGCTGTCACTGTGCCATCAAAGTCAGCCACTGTGCCCCTAAATGCAGCCACTGTGCCCTATAAAATGCAGCCACTGTGCCCCATAAAACGCAGTCACTGTGCCCATCAATTGCCGCCACTGTACCCATCAACTTCTCCCACTGTGTCCCATCAAACGCAGCCACTGTGCTATATCAAATGCTGCCAGTGTGCCCCCCGCCGCCTGTACTTACCCTGTCTCGGTGGGACAGCTCTTCGATGTCTTCTCATATCCTCTCCACCAGTCCTCTGCTATGATTGGGCGCCTGGCGTCCAATCACAGCGCCTGTCGTTTCAGCCAATCAGGTGACAGGTAACAGATCCGAGCACCTGATTGGCGGAGAGGCGGTTTAGTGTTAGGAAAGTGAATATTCATTTGCTTTTTTAACACAGCTGAGTGACCTGGGAGAGCCCAGAATGGCGCTCGCGGGTCACTCAGCTGTGTTAGAAAAGGGAACCACCCCCTGCTGCTGTAATTCAGGCGCCCTGCGCCCGAAAAGGGGCAGGGTGCCTGAATAGGGGGTGGCAGCAGCAGCCATAGATAGATTCATGCAATGCATGAATCTATCTATTGGTGCTAGAGGTGGTGGCAGGAGAGAGGGGGCGGCGCCCGTACGCCCTTATGGACACACTGCCACTGATTCTCATCCTGCTGAGTCCTGATACATTAAATTCAACTACCTGATCCCCAGGTAGATGTGTATCATGCCTGCTTTGAATACTCTTGATGTACAATACTGTTTTTCTTTTTTTTGGTTGACATAATTTGGTGAACTGTGTGCCTTATGCCGCAAACACACGAGCGGAATGTCCGTCAGGAAAGGTCCGATGGGAGCTTTTCATTCTATATTCCGACCATGTGTATGCCCCATCTGACTTTTTACGTTGAAAATTCAGACAGACTTAGATAGAGAACATGTTCTATATTTTTCCGACGGAACAAATTCCTATCGGGAAAACCGCTCGTCTGTATGCTGTTCCGACAAACCAAAAATGATGCATGCTCTGAAGCAAGTACGAGACGTCGTGCGCGTTGTTCCGTCGTACGTCTTGTACGTCACCGCGTTCTTGGCGGTCGGAATTTGGAGTGACCGTGTGTATGCAAGACAGCTTGAGCGGAATTCCGTCGGAGAAACCTTCAGAGTTTATTCCGACGGCAAAACCGCTCGTGTGTATGCGGCATAATAGTTCTTTGATGTTTTTATTTGTATTTCCTTATGATGATGACAAAACTCCAGTTTTAATAAAAAGAAGGATATAGTTTTAAAGAATAATAAACCCAAAAGCAAACAATTATTATATTTCAGTATACCAATTCATTTTTTAAGGCTTTCTTTCTTCTATTTTCATCTGGTAATCCAACCAGCAAGTCTTTTGTTGGCACAAACTCTCCAGCAGAATGTATCGGTTTACATTAAGGACACTTAATACTGGCAGGGGTAATCAAAATGATCAGCTTTTATTTATTCATGCAAAACCTTTATCCTAACAGGAAAAGCAAATTGCTTGCTGTAACTGATTATAAAGTCTGAGCCGGAGTTTGGCTTTAATTTGTTAGTGGTACTAAATCTGCTAATACATTTAACACTCCCCTCCCCCCCAGACTGACAATGCTGCTGTCTGCTGTGCATCCTCTGCATATTCATCTAGAGTTGTGTCTCACTAATACAGGAGGTGTGTTACTGGCTAGATCACCAGTTGAAAACAAAGGGGGAAAGCCAAAGAAAAGAAAACGGGTGCAGCCACCACATCTAATGATTGGTAAGATGCATTTTAATGCATTGTGGTTTTAAATTTAACTTGTTACTAAACCCAGGACCCTGCATTCACTATATCTGGTCTCCCACAGTACATGGAAGTGCAGTTATTTTAGTAAATATAAACTGCTAAGTACCTTTTCTCATCAGCAATATATAGCAGTCTTGTGACTTCTATCAGTGTCTGGCCAAGCACTAGTTAAAGCTTGTAGGAGGAGTTTTCATTCTCTTCTGACTGTCCTATGAGGCGGCAGGACCCCTGACCCTCTGTCTGGACAGTGCTGATTGGCCCTGTGCTGATCACATGCACCCTCACAGAAAAACAACTCTCTAGCAATACACACCAAACTGAGCATGTGCAGAGTGGCTCAGTTCTATCAGGAGATGGATTGGGGACTGTGGAGGAAAGGGAGAAACAAACAAGGCAGAATAAAACAGCCCTTTTACACAATGCAGAGGATAATGCATTGAGTATAACAAGCATGCTTTATTGCATATACAGACTGATCTTACTGTTGTGGGTTTAGTAACTCTTTAATATCGTTTTAAAATAAAGAATGCGTTATTAAATATAGCTGACTAACTGAAGCTTCAATTACATAGTAACATAGAATTATTCCTGGTGCATACCCCTATGATATACTAAAAAGTCCTGGCCACATAGAATTTAAAGAGGTCGAAGAAGTCAAGAAAATCAAATTTCTCTGCATGTTCATCATGGCATTTTCCTGAATGAAAAGTAATTCTAATTTCATTTTGATAATACCTAAACACTCCATATTCCAAACGTTTATATGAACGTATTTTACTGTACCTTCCTTGATTAAATGAATTCACCTCAACTAGGTATGGTCTTATTTTGTAGGTGGACACCCCGACACAGGAAGCTGGTATACGGCGGTTGCAACGGGTTAAGTCTTCTTCTGATCCTATAGAAATAGCACTAGAAAACATAATGGAGAGAGGATTAGCTACACTTAAAACTCATCGCCTTGTACAGAAGAGTGACCAGGTTTTGGTTTGGTATGATGGACAGATCGCCAGGATGTTAGATCTACAAGAGTTCCGAACAGTTAGTTCTGGTGAGTACATGAGTTGTTGCCACAATTATGTTTACGGAGGTCCTTTAAATTAATACTTTCGGCTGGAGCCCTTCCTTAAAATGTAGATGTTTAGCTATATTGACACAAGTTTACAATTTTAGGTGGCAGTTTTAAGGTGCTGCGGAGAAACTGGAAAGGTGATGGAGAAGCATGGCATTAGCACTCCTTTCATGTGCAGTCTTGAACTGCTACCTACAGTATTATATATCATATCATATTATATATCATTCAATATAAACTGAATAATATATAGCCTTCTACAATGATGGGAAAAAAGTATCCCCTGCTGATTTTGTACGTTTGCCAACTGACAAAGAAATGATCAATCTATAATTTTAATGGTAGGTCTATTTTATCAATGATAGACAAAATAACAATAAAAATATCCAGAAAAATGCATTTCAAAAAAGTTATAAATTGATTTGCATTTTAATGAGTGAAATAATTATTTGACTCCTTTGCAAAACATGACTTAGTACTTGGTGGCAAAACCCTTGTTGGCAATCACAGAGGTCAAACGTTTCTTGTAGTTGGCCTCCAGGTTTGCACACATTTCACAAGGGATTTTGTCCCACTCTGCTTTGAAGATTCTCTCCAAGTTATTAAGATTTCAAAGCTGATGTTTGATAACTTGAACCTTCAGCTCCCTCCAAATATTGGGATTAAGGTCTGGAGACTGGCTAGGCCACTCCAGGAGGTTCTCACCCAAGATTTAACGTTACATGGCCCTGTCCATCATCCCTTTGATGCGGTGAAGTTGTTCTGTCGCCTTAGCATTAAAACACCCCAAAAGCATAATGTTTCCACCTTCATGTTTGATGGTGGGGATGGTGTTCTTGGGGTCATAGGCAGCATTCCTCCTCCTTCAAACACAGCGAGTTGAGTTGATGCCAAAGAGCTCGATTTTGTTCTAATCTGACCACAACACTTTCATCCAGTTCTACTCTGAATCATTCAGATGTTCATTAGCAAACTTCAGATGGGCCCGTACATGTGCTTTCTTGAGCAGGGGGACCTTGTGGGCGCTGCAGGATTACAGTCCTTCACGGCGTAGTGTGTTACCAATTGTTTTCTTGGTGACTATGGTCCCAGCTGCCTTGAGATCATTGACAAGATTCTCCCGTGTAGTTCTGGGCTGATTCCTCACCGTTCCCATGATCTTTGAAACTCCACGAGGTGAGATCTTGCATGGAGCCCAGGACTCAGGGACATTGACAGTTATTTTGTGTTTCTTCCATTTGCAAATAATCGCACCAACGGTTGTCACCCTCTCACCAAGCTGCTTGGCAAGGGTCTTGTAGCCCATTGCAGTCTTGTGTAGGTCTACAATCTTGTCCCTGACATCCCTGGACAGTTCTTTGGTCTTGACCATGGTGGAGAGATTAGAATCTGATTGATTAATTGCTTCTGTGGACAGTTGTCTTTTATACAGGTAACAAGCTGAGATTAGGAGCACCCCCTTTAAGAGAGTGCTCCTAATCTCAGCTCATTACCTGTATAGAATACACCTGGGAGCCATAAATCTAGCTGATTGATAGGATTCAAATATTTATTTCACTCATTAAAATGCAAATCAATTTATAACTTTTTTGAAATGCATTTTTCTGGATATTTTTGCTGCTATCCTGTCTCTCACTGTTAAAATAAAGCTACCATTAAAATTATAGACTGGTCATTTATTTGTCAGTGGGTAAACGTACAAAATCAGCGGGGGACCAAAAACTTTTTTCCTTCACTGTAATTTCACCTCTCTGGTCCAGCAAGCCCCCCACCCCACCCCCACCCCAGCTGATTATTTGGGAGACATCCCAATCTTCCCAATAAGTGGCTGTGGTTTTATTTGAAGGAGAACACATCGAGTGAATATTGATTTTTTTCACTTGTTTAAGTTTTAAACACTGAACAACTTTTTTGGGGCTAATTTTTCAGGTTTATTATTTTTTATGGACACAATATATAATACTTTTGTTTGTATCTTTCTTTTGGGTAGCACGCTTATTTCTATCTTACACTGTTTTAGCTGAAGTATTCTGGCTATCTTAAGCAGCAGCACCTTCAGTATATATATCATTTTGTAGGAGAAGCACAAATATATTACACATGAGTTGTTTGTTATTTATTTATTTTTTTATTGCATTTTTTTATTTAAAGCGATTGTAAATGATCACCTTGTAAAACATCCCATTCAGTTTAAAATTGAAAGGAAAGGCAAACATTTGTGTATATTTATTAAAAAAAAATAAAAAACTTAACTAGCCTTTTTTCCTTTTTTATAAGAGATCACATTCCCTCTGCTCCTTCTGTTCTCAGTTGCATAAGAACTAGGGGGAGAAGAAGCAACAGAACACTGATTTTCCCAGTGAAAGGCTGTGAAGGGGGACGTGTCAGGACAAGTCTAATCATTGGAGGAGGGCAATATATAACAGAGAAGTGCAGGCAACTCCAAAGTTTTTGTTGCAAAAATGTATTGGCTACATATGAGGATTAAAAAGCAAACAGCTGATGCGTTTTGACGTGAGCTTTAGTCATAGCATTGGAGCAGCCTGTGTTCCCAGCACAGCTAGGGAACTGACCACGATGAGCTCTCTTGCCTAGTGTGGTCAGTTTTTAACAGGAACGCAGAGGGACTGTCTGGAACACCAGAGATTTCACAGAAAGGAAGCAAAAAAAAAGAACAAGATACATTTTCATACAAGTACATGATACAGCAGGCACATATCAGGAATTTGAAATGCAGTTTCTCATTAGGGGGGTTGTTTGTGCTCTGTTTCTCTTTCATTCATCTGTGCCATGAACACCACATCTACCCCAACACAGGTGGTCAGACATTATAGCTAGCTATCGGGTGCTTCACCTATAGCAGCCCCCTTTCCCTTAAGGCAAGCAGGCCTACTTGTACTTGGTTGCCCCCAGGACTTATACACAATGCTATTGTGCCTGGCCACCACACCAGGGCAGACGCGAACAGAGCAAACAACAGACTACTAGCAGTAACAGACAGGTAGTGTGAGTCTATGACAGCCCAGGTAAAAGGCAGGCTGAGTTCAGGGAATAGTCCAATATCCGATCCAGGTAAAAGGCAGGCTGAGTTCAGGGAATAGTCCAATATCCGATCCAGGTCATACACAAGGAAGTCCAATAGCAAAGCAGGGCAGACAAATTGGAGGCTTGATCAGGAACAATGCAGGTATACTGTCTCTATCATAAGCAAGGGATAGAGTGTTCGGTTTGCTTATATCAGGTGACTGACCAGATCATTCATCTTGCAGGTGAACACAGACAGGGAGAATGCAACAGCCAACGCCCAGATGCTGGAATGAGGAGCAGGAGCACTTAAGTGATCCTGACTTTACCCCCCCTGAGGAGGGGCCCCCGGACCCTCAAAGGCAAGCTGGACATCCAGCACAAGACCATCCGACTGGGCAGGGGTCCATGGATCCGCAAGGTCGGGCTGGTTGACCGGGGACATGTCGCAGGAGTCAAGCCAGATAGCTGAAACACGAGTGTGCAGATAGCCCTGAAAAAAGGTTGAAAGCCCTCCGTCTTCACAGAATTTAGCTAC
Source organism: Aquarana catesbeiana (assembly GCF_042186555.1). NCBI lineage: Eukaryota > Metazoa > Chordata > Amphibia > Anura > Ranidae > Aquarana > Aquarana catesbeiana. The sequence goes on along the minus strand of NC_133331.1, from coordinate 273,076,487 downwards.
TGTGTGCTTCACCTATAGCAGCCCCCTTTCCCTTAAGGCAAGCAGGCCTACCAGGACATGGTTGCCCCCAGGACTTATACACAATGCTATAGTGCCTGGCTACCACACCAGGGCAGACGTGAACAGAGCAAACAGACTACTAGCAGTAGCAGACAGTAACAGACCAATAGCATGGTTCTATAACAGTCCAGGTAAAAAGCAGGCTGAGTTCAGGGAATAGTCCAATATCCGATCCAGACAGGCTGAGTTCAGGAAATAGTCCAATGTCTCTATCACAAGCAAGGGATAGAGTGTTCAGTTTGCTTATATCAGGTGACTGACCAGATCAATCATCTTGCAGGTGAACACATACAGGGAGAATGCAACAGCCAACACTCGGATGCTAGAATGAGGAGCAGGAGCACTTAAGTGACCCTGACAATCTGTAATCCTTGACAATGAACTTCTTTTATATTGCTCATTATTATTGTTAAATTTACTTTCCAACCTTGAAAAAACGTTTTAAAAATCTCAGGTGCATATGTAAACTAATCTACATTTTATTTTATATTACTCCTATAAAGGTATTCAAATCCTAAAACAAAGAATTTTTTTTTTTAATTGCATGTACTCAACATCTTTTATGCAAGGTCAAAGAGAATTCCACTTACCCATATGGTTTATTTTTTTCCTGCAGAAAGGGATAATATAGCCTTTAAATGCCTAAAACGTGGGACCAACTTCCACAGCCTGGCAAGGGACGTGGAGCAGGAACGGACTAACCATTTGGACAATGAGAAAACAGTATTGCTTGAGAAAACCAACCAAATGGATGAATCTAACAAGCGTGAAGAGTCTTTAGTTGGATTGGAATGGAAAGGTGGAGCATGGTGGAAGGTAAAGACAGAAATGTCTGAACATAAGCTGAGTGCATTTAAAGAAGTTTATAGAACAAGTGGACTTCAGGGTACAGGAGGCACACGGATAAACTTTATGGGCAGCGCCTTCTCACCTGTTCCAGCAAGACTAGGAAATAAAACTAGCACTCTCTTTAAATCTAGTAAGAGTTTAGGAGTTGAATCTTTTATAAGTGATACAATAGACACCACAGCAGTGAAGAATGATCTTCTAATGTCTTATGATTTCTTGGCACTAGCAAATTCCTTTCTTCCCACACCAGAAATCTGGCCTAAATCTGAGATGCCAAACCCTCCACAGGTGCTTCCTCCAACCTTCACAACCCTTGGGTCTACGGCACAAATCTGGTGTGCCAAATGCAGACTTTCCTTTCGTATGACCTCTGATCTTGTCCTTCATATGCGATCACGACACAAGGAGAGAGGTGGTACCATCCTGGGAAAAAGACCAAGAGAGCTGCAACTGTCCTGTCCTGTTTGTTATGCCTACTTTAGAGAACGTCACCACTTGTCCCGTCACATGACTTCCCATTGCTGAGGAATCGCTTGCTCCATCTGTTAATTCGTGGAGGATATACAAAGGGTCCAATGGGGAGATTTGCAATGCAATGCACATAGGGTGCTTTTATGTTTTGTGTAATATTGAATAGATTTCAGGACACACAATTACAGAGGCAAAGGCTTATCAAGGAGAACCTCTCACAAACTCCAGCAGTTTTGGGTCAGAGGAAGGCAGAAAAAATCCTAGTTAACTAAGCAACTGTAGTCCACTGTGCATTAATGGGTAGAACAACTCCTTTCTGAACCAAGCAGGCAGTCAAATGATATCCCCAGATTAAATCCAAACTAAACTTTAAGCTTAAAGCAGCTAAAAACATTCCACATGCATCAAAACAAAAAGGTGTGCAAAGTTTTACACTTTGCTTCCTTTAAAAAAACAGCCACAGCCTGTAGAAAAGCCAGTAGAAAAGCTGGTCCCAGAACCCTTGCTCTCTGTGTAGAAGGAGTGGTCCCTCTGCAGAGGTACAACATTCCCCTCTGCAAAATCAGATTCATATCGCTGCAATCAGCAAAGATGATGCTCCCTGCTTATCGTAGAGCTCTAATTCTGGCTCCCATGGATGAGTGTCCAACTCTACAGAAAAACCACTGATTCCACAAGAAGCAAAATTCTCTACAGCAGCATTTTTAACATTTTTAACACCCTTGAAATAACTTTTAATGCTCAGGAAACCCCTGCTAATAATTGCTATAGCAAAAGTTCACAGTACATTGGTGTACTACAAACTGGTTAGTTTAACTTCTACAGTCAGGAAAATACTTGAGAGTTTAATAAAGGACCATATAGAAGAGTTTTTGCTAGAAAATAATGTTTTAAGCAATAATCAGCATAGGTTCACGAAATACCAAAATTGTCAAACAAATCTGGTTTCTTTTTATGAGGAGGTAAGCAATGCACTATTTAATTGGGCAACTGTGTGACAAATGGGATTTGATGTTGATAAATGTAAAGTTGTGCACTTGGGGGCTAAAACATGCATGCATCATACGCACTAGGAGTAGAGAAACTGGGGGAGTCAATGGTGGAGAAGCATGTTGGTGTTCTGGTAGATCATGGACTTAATAACAGCATTATGTGCCAAGCTGTAGTTTCTAAAGCTAGTAAAAAGAGATTTAACCTTCACATTTGGAAAGGTGTCATCACAGTAAGAGCTGTGAAAATGTGGCATAGACTCCCACAAGAACTGGTACTGGCCAGCTCAGTAGATGGTTTTAAAAAAGGCCTGAATGAATTCCAAAATGCACAAAATATAACTGTATATTAATATTTAGAAGTAATGACAACAGGGGTAGTTGATCCAGGGAATATCCGAGTGCCTGGTGGGGGATCAGGAAGGAATCCCCCCACTGGAGCGTATTGGATAATGCTTTATTGTTTTTTTTTTTTGCCTTACGCTGGATCAACTGCAAACGTGGGTATAGAACAGTATATATGGAGGTTTTCTATGCGTGTGTGCATTTTTTATTGGTTGAACTAGATGGACTAGCACCTTCTTTCAAGCTGACTAACTATGTAACTTTGTGATAATCACTAAATGCTCCTTACATTTGACTCCCTCATTACAGATAGCCAAATGGGTAACTGTTTTCAATGTTTATCAGAGAGGGTGAGGTTGCTCATTGCTCAAAGAACCCCTAGAAACCTCTGGAGGAACATTAGGGCTCCACTAAACCTTGGTTGAGAGAGGCTGCTCTACAGCATGCTGCCAAGGGACAAGCTTTTTCTACTTCGGCAATAGCTGTTTTCTAAAGAAACGGAATTGTATGACTTTTGCAAACCTATTTTTTTTTTATTTATTTGGTTGATTTTAAATAAAAGTTCAGTTAGGCTTAAAAATAAAAACATTTTGTTCTTTGGAACATTTTAACTGAGAATTCAATTTGTTGTAAAACAATCATCACGTTCTTTTATTAAATTCTGTTATTGATTTTTCTATTACTACCAGAGGCAGGATGGCAATGCACAACGTAACCACTGTTTCCTCCAGTACAATGGTAAAACTTGTTTTCTTTATGCAGTATGTAACTGATGTCCTGTTGCCCTTATTAAAGACTGTGGGATAAAAAGATAAAAAATTAGCTTGGCAAAAGTATATATTGCAACTAATTAAATCCTCCTATAATGCACACATGAAAAATATGTGGAATGCAATTGCACATTTCCTAGAATTGTGAAATAAGAAACAAAGCATTGAAAGAATGGAAAAAAAAAAAAAAAAGACACACTTTTTTGTAGTTTTCACTCAATAGGTGCACGTGAAACACAGTTGAGTACTGTCCATGAATCCTTTTTTTATTTGCACTAACAGATAATTTTTTAGAACCAGCTTTCAAGTCGGACACCCTTTTCTAGATCTAGAACTGGTGTTCTTTGTAAAGTAATTCAGAGCTACATTTCTTGATTACTACTAGTTACTACACTTATCCCATTAATTTGTACCTTGCTGTAGAAGGTTGCCTTCTAACTGTAGCAAGTAGAATTGATGGAAAAAAGAAAACCCGCCGCTCCTGGTGAGATAAGGAAGCCTAATGATCCAGCAGGTGCTCGCCTCCGCACACAATGAAATTAGAAGAAATGGCCGCACACCACTGTAGATCAACATCCTCTTTATTTGGACATCCCAAAAATTACAGGCATCAGAATGCTGGATAGATGCATTTCGCACACTTCACTTGCGCTTAGTCATTACACAGGTATGTCTGCAAAGCAGTTCTTATATAGTCCCACTTATAACAGGTGTCACCAGGTGCTAATTGCAGACTTCCTGTTGCATAAACCTTACATGTGAAAGAGAGACCCATGAATATATAATTGTATATATCACATATAGACAAAAGAAAAACAAATAACCAAAAATGTATATGTGCTCTAACAAGACAATGTATTCTATAAAGACTAAATATAAAAAATAAAAACATTGTCATAAAACACCACATAGTCTTGTGTCACCCTGTATCCTTATACTCCTAAACAATTAGCCAATAAACAACAGTTTTCCCTCCTCACCCTGATATGAACAACAATAGATACATATAATTCAAAACAAAAAGGAGGGAAATTATCGCGCTGTGAAAGAAGAAATGTATATATATATATATATATATATATATATATATACAGCAGCCAGCATGGCCGGAGACAAAAGCAAAAAAGTTAGATCATGTAATAAAATGCAGCACTTATATATACAGTGGGGACGGAAAGTATTCAGACCCTCTTAAATTTTTCACTCTTTGTTATATTGCAGCCATTTGCTAAAATCATTTAAGTTCATTTTTTTCCTCATTAATGTACACACAGCACCCCATATTGACAGAAAAACACAGAATTGTTGACATTTTTGTATATTTATTAAAACAGTAAAACTGAAATATCACATGGTCCTAAGTATTCAGACCCTTTGCTGTGACACTCATATATTTAACTCAGGTGCTGTCCATTTCTTCTGATCATCCTTGAGATGGTTCAACACCTTTATTTGAGTCCAGCTGTGTTTGATTATACTGATTGGACTTGATTAGGAAAGCCACACACCTGTCTATATAAGACATTACAGCTCACAGTGCATGTCAGAGCAAATGAGAATCATGAGGTCAAAGGAACTGCCTGAAGGCACAGATCTGGCCAAGGTTACAAAAAAAAATTCTGCTGCACTTAAGGTTCCTAAGAGCACAATAGCCTCCATAATCCTTAAGTGGAAGACGTTTGGGACGATCAGAACCCTTCCTAGAGCTGGCCGTCCGGCCAAACTGAGCTATCGGGGGAGAAGAGCCTTGGTGAGAGAGGTAAAGAAGAACCCAAAGATCACTGTGGCTGAGCTCCAGAGTTGCAGTCGGGAGAAAGTTGTAGAAAGTCAACCATCACTGCAGCCCTCCACCAGTCGGGGCTTTATGGCAGAGTGGCCCGATGGAAGCCTCTCCTCAGTGCAAGACACATGAAAGCCCGCATGGAGTTTGCTAAAAAAACACCTGAAGGACTCCAAGATGGTGAGAAATAAGATTCTCTGGTCTGATGAGACCAAGATAGAACTTTTTGGCCTTAATTCTAAGCAGTATGTGTGGAGAAAACCAGGCACTGCTCATCACCTGTCCAATACAGTCCCAACAGTGAAGCATGGTGGTGGCAGTATCATGCTGTGGGGGTGTTTTTCAGCTGCAGGGACAGGACGACTGGTTGCAATTGAGGGAAAGATGAATGCGGCCAAGTACAGGGATATCCTAGACGAAAACCTTCTCCAGAGTGCTCAGGACCTCAGACTGGGCCGAAGGTTTACCTTCCAACAAGACAATGACCCTAAGCAAACAGCTAAAATAATGAAGGAGTGGCTTCACAACAACTCAGTGACTGTTCTTGAATGGCCCAGCCAGAGCCCTGACTTAAACCCAATTGAGCATCTCTGGAGAGACCTAAAAATGGTTGTCCATCAACGTTTACCATCCAACCTGACAGAACTGGAGAAGATCTGCAAGGAGGAATGGCAGAGGATCCCCAAATCCAGGTGTGAAAAACTTGTTGCATCTTTCCCAAAAAGACTCATGGCTGTATTAGATCAAAAGGGTGCTTCTACTAAATACTGAGCAAAGGGTCTGAATACTTAGGACCATGTGATATTTCAGTTTTTCTTTTTTAATAAATCTGTAAAAATGTCAACAATTCTGTGTTTTTCTGTTAATATGGGGTGCTGTGTGTACATTAATGAGGAAAAAAATGAACTTAAATGATTTTAGCAAGTGGCTGCAATATAACAGAGTGAAAAATTTAAGGAGGTCTGAATTCAATATATATATATATATATATATATATATATATATATATATATATATAAAATGACAATATATAATAATGACAATACATGTTGTGATCCGTAAAACACACAATGAAATATAAAAATAGTCCACCGAGTGAAAAAATTGTGTGAATATAAATGTAAAATGATATCCACCAAGTGAAAAAAATGATGAATGATGATTGATAAATAATACAATTCAGAAAGTCCTGGTATCAGTGAATATATCGGAAAAGCGTCTCAAAAACATCAATAAGGTAAGTGACATCAACATGAAGAGACTCGGTAAGGAGAAACTTGTAAAAGACACCACCACCAATTGCATGAAGGCTTACCGGAAGTAATGGACTTAAAGGGGCTTATACCTCTTAAGTCAAACAGGCTTATGGCGATAAACACCGTATATGGAAAACCATCAGAACTCCTGGACAGATCTTTGAATAGTGTTGATTGACATCAAATCCACAGCGTACAGGCACATGAGGCTCAAAATGGAAGGAGGGATTGCCAAAGGGTATTCTTTGCTCACACGTTGAAACCAAAAATCAAAAAAAGGTTCCACATAGTGTAATATCGTTTAAAAATTGCATTCATTTAAAAAAGTAACAACGGAACACTCACGTTTAGGAAGTGCATGCAAAGCTCATATAAGGAAATGAAGAGGCGCAGTAATGTTGGCAGAGGTCGACCCAACGCATTTTGTCTGGTTAGACGTCATCTGGGGTATGACCTACTGCCAAAAACTGCGCGTTTAAATAGCCTGTGTGGCCCCAAATTAGAATAATTGTAAACCGGAAGTACGCCACTTCCGGTTTAGTAACTTTCGGTTTATACGGGACAAACCAAACCTCGCTATGGAGTATGGCTGCCAACCTCACTTCCTGTTGATTAGAATAGAGGTCGTATGCATGTCAAGCCTAGTTTTGATGGTAACAAGTGAGCAGTTTACTACATCACTTCATTCTCAGCAAACCAGGAAGTGAATACATACCAAGCCTCATAATGGACAGAACACATAGCCAGCTATAATATAATGGACAAACACCGGAAATACATGTTAATGATTAACAGCTTTCCGGTGACACTTGAATAGCAAACAGGAAATATAGCTAACTGGAGCTACACAAAACTATTATGTAAGTGAACATAATACTTAACCTCTAAAATGTACTAACACTTTTAAATGAAGGCTTATCAAAAATAAGAGGAACATATGCATAAATATACAGTAATCATATGTTATAAGTCCATCTTGCAAAAATTAGATATAAATTGGGAACAAAATTTAAAACTCCACTTGAATGACAATTAAATGAAAGAAGGGCCCTAACCCACCACTATCAACTCCATAGATAATTTGAAATTCAGATAAAGATGACGTCATGCTTTATTAGTAAAAGCATTAATATCTAACTCCACATTAATCCTGAGTGGAAAATGGGTTTGCAATTCATAAATCCAGTAAGTTTTGAGTCTGCATACACCTCTAGTAATAGCACCGCCTTCCAGGTTCTAATGAACCTATCGATAATAAGAAATTCAGTGCCCTTTGGGTCTTGGTTGTGGAATTGACAATAATGCAGAGTAACAGTATGTTTGGTGTTACCCTGTTTGATTTTGTTAATATGCTCAGTCACCCTGGTAGCGAAAGATCATATAGTACGACCAACATATTGCTTGTCACACGGACAGGTCAAAAGATAAACAATGTTGGTAGTAGCACATGTACAGAAATGTTAAATGGGATATGTAAGTTTAGTAGCTATAGATGAAAAATGTTAAATATTAAACTGGCATACTGTGCATTTCCTTCATGGATAATAACCCACTAGATGGAAAAACAAAGCTCGAACAGGCGGATCAATAACATTTACTCTTCACAGAGGGAGCTCCTTTGTAGATAACTTTAGGTTTTTCCGGCAACAGAGTACCCAACATCTGATAATTTTGCAACACATTCCAGTGGCGATCAATAATGGCTTTGATCTGTTTGTATATTAAAATAAATTTTGCGCAATATTAACAATCGGTATACGTGAAATACTGTGTAAACATAAATAGTGACTATAATGGATAATGAATGCTGCAATAATGGTCGCTAGATTCTGCGATCTGACTCTGCGATTTCCAAGGTCAGTAGTCTCTATGTTGCAGCCTATAATAAATATTACTAACTTGTGATAAAGTACTGGTGCTATATTAGAAAGGTGAAAAAAAGTCTATATGACTAATAAATTATTGTGAAAAAGACATCCGTGAATAGAAAGCATGCAAAATCTAATAAACACATTCACGTCAATAAAAGCTAAAGTAAAAAAATCTTCCTGTGAAATAAATGATATATATAAGTAGAATAACCGTGAGAAAAAATATATATCAATAAAATTATTTTTGAAAAAATCTATCTGTGAAATAAATATATATAACCTGTGAATAAAATCTTTCTGTGAAATAAATATGCAACCAATCAAAGATGATACCTAAACAGTGGAAAGTGCCAACAATAATTTTTTCTAAAAATGAATGCAGTCACAATTCACTAAAATATAGCCTTAAAATGCAGGTGATAAATAAACAGTTCTTGGAGATAGAGAATAGGTGGCAATATATATAAAAAGTTCATAAATAATTCTTCTGTTCCAACTGGTTCTTTGTTATATACTAATTATATTATTTCTGTAGTCGTGCCTCCTACTGTGGTCTCACAGAACTCTCACCTTAAATCAGTATTAATCAGGCTTTCAGTGATTGTGTCTTTAAGCAGTGGAAACAGTATCAGGGAGTCTCACTTTCTTTGCTGTTAAGAGCCGGTTCACACGGGGGCGACTTGTCAGGCGACCTAGCCGCCTGACAAGTCGCCTCCCGTTCTGTACAATGGAACCGTTCTAATCGGAGCGACGCAAGTCGCTCCGACTTAGAAGAAAGGTTCCTGTACTACTTTGGGGGCGACTTGCATAGACTTCTATACAGAAGTCGTCTTGCAAGTCGCCGCGGCAGTCGTGTGCAGGTCGCCTCGGTGAGGCGACCTGCAAGTCGTGCCGCTTCTAATGTGAACCGGCGCTCACTCTCCATGGTTTCTTCTATGTCACTCCGCTCTAATAAAATTTGTTACATTAAAAATAGGCAGAGTAAAATGGGTAAATGGTGTGGCGTTCTCAGCGCCCTCTCACTTGTGCTTCAGTCTGTGTGTGCCGCTCCAGCCAATCCCTACGCGTTACGACACCGTCACGTGTCTTCATCTGGGGACTATATATATTTTTTCTCGGTTATTCTACTTATATATATCATTTATTTCACAGGAAGATTTTTTTACTTTAGCTTTTATTGATGTGAATGTGTTTATTAGATTTTAGCATGCTTTCTATTCACAGATGTCTTTTTCACAATAATTTATTAGTCATATAGACGTTTTTTCACCTTTCTAATCTAGCACCAGCACTTTATCACAAGTTAGTAATATTTATTATAGGCTGCAACATAGAGACTACTGACCTTGGAAATCGCAGAGTCAGATCGCAGAATCTAGCGACCATTATTGTAGCATTCATTATCCATTATAGTCACTATTTATGTTTACACAATATTTCACGTATACCGATTGTTAATATTGCGTGAAATTTATTTTAATATTCATCCTTTTAGTGTTTATGTGAACACCTTCATTTTGCTGCAGTAATCACTGAACTATATATGTCCTAGTCACAAGTATATTTATTTATTTATTTATCCACCAGCGCAAAGGAAATTTTTTAATAATTAATTGTTTGATCTGTTTGTGCTGCACTGAGAATGATGTCAGCAATGACCACTTAAAAGATTCATCATGTTCTCGTGGGGGTTTGTTGACTAACAAAGATGCTCATTCCATTTGTAAGACCTGATGGAAATCACGGTCTATTTCATGCTGGTCATATCCTTTGTCTAAAAACCTTTGTTTTAAAATGGTTGCTTGATTTTTGACCTTATCTGTGTCAGTACAGTTCCTACGTAAACGCAGGAACTGACTTTTTGGAACTGAGCGTAACCAAGATTTATGGTGGAAACAGATGGAATAGAGCCATTGTGGTCTATTGGTTTAAAATAAGTACTGAACCTAAATTGGCGTGCACATAATTCAATTTCAAGATCTAAAAAATGGATTTTAGTATAACTGAATTCGTAAGTCAAAACAATGCCCCTATCGTTGATATTGAGAAAAAAGAAAAAGTGATCCAACGATCCGGGAGTGCCATCCCATAGGAGGAGGATGTCGTCGATGTATCCAGCACACAGAACTTACTGTGGTCTGTCCTCGGCATAGACAACATCCTCCTCCCACTTGGCCATAAACAAGTTGGCAAGACTGGGGACAAATTTTGCCCCCATAGCCACACCCTTCTGCTGTAAATAAAAACAATTGTTAAACCAAAAATAATTATGTTGAGTGGCGAACTCAAGGAGTTCGATAACATAATCACCCTGAACAGCAGTGGGGGAATCTCCTAACTTCCCGTTCCTATGTTAGGAGATTCCCCCATCTATAGATATGTATGTGTTTATATGTATCTATTGTTGTTCATATCAGGGTGGGGAGGGAAAACAAGACTATGTGGTGTTTTATGACAATGTTTATATTTATATTTATATATAAATATATAAATAAATATATATTTATATTTTATATTTAGTCTTTATAGAACAATACGTTGTCTTGTTAGAGCACATATACATTTTTGGTTATTTGTTTTTCTTTTGTCTAGATGTGATCTATACAATTATATATTCATGGGTCTTTCTTTCACACGTGAGGTTTATGCAACAGGAAGTCTGCAATTAGCGCCTGGTGACACCTGTTATAGGTGGGACTATATAAGAACTGTTTTGCAGACATACCTGTGTAATGACTACAGTAGTGTGCGGCCATTTCTTCTAATTTCAAGTAGAATTGATCACTTTAGTCTCTACTTAAAGCCCATAGCTTTAACCGCTTCCCGACTGCCGCACATCGATGTATGTTGGCAGAATAGCATGGGTGCGCAAAAGGGCGTACCCATACGTCCCTTCATAACCCCGGGTATGCTGCCGGCCCCGCCTGCAGCGAGCGTGCCCATGAGTCCCGCAGACTTGATGTCCGCCAGCAGCCCACAATTGCGACGAGGAGAGGCAAGACGGGAAATGTAATGTAATGTAAACAAGGCATTTCCCTGTTCTGCCTAGTGACATGACAGGGATCTACTGCTCCCTGTCATCGGGAGCAGTGATCTCTGTCATGTCCTAGGTGGCCCATCTCCCTACAGTTAGAACACACTGAGGGAACACATTTAACCTCTTGATTGCCCTCTAGTGTTTAATTACTTCCCTGCCAGTGACATTTACACAGTAATCAATGGCTATTTTTAGCTCTGATTGATGTACAGAATTCAATGGTCCCAAAATAGTGTCAAAAGTGTCAGATCTGTCTCCTTGCAATGTCGCAGTCCTGATAACAATCGCAGATCACCGCCATTGCTAATGAAAAAAAAATTCATAATAAAAGTGCCATAAATCTATTCCCTATTTTGTAGACGCTATAACTTTTGCGGAAACCAATTAATATACACTTATTGCCATTTATTTTTTTTTTTACCAAAAATATCTAGAAGAATACAAATCGGCCTAAACTGAGAAAGAAATTAGTTTTTTTATATATTTTTGGGGGATATTTATTATAGCAAAAAGTAAAAAATATTGATTTTTTTTTGTTTATAGTGCAAAAAATAAAAACCGCAGAGGTGATCAAATACCACCAAAAGAAAGCTCTATTTGTGGGAGAAAAAGGACGTCAATTTTGTTTGGGTACAACGTCACATGACCACGCAATTGTCAGTTAAATCGACACAGTGCCGAATCGCAAAAAAAAATGCTCTGGTCATTATGGGGGTAAAATCTTCCGGGGCTGAAGTAGTTAAAGGGTATTTCATTTTTTTTTTATTTTAAAATGTATAAATTATTTTAAAATTTATATTTTTTATTTATTTAAATAGGAGTATAAAAAAAATGATTGCCAGGAACTGCCTTTCACAGAAACTGGCTCCAGCTGATGCAGCAGTTTATATAAAAAAAACAATCTGAATGTTTTCCTAAAAGAACTAAACACAAAAGGTTACCTACATTTACAACAATACGTAGTAAAATGTTAATCTGAGGATGTACCTGATTGGCAATAGAGGTCAGGATTTTTTCTCTATTTTAAAGTTAATTCGTGTGCAAATATAGCCTGTGCAAAGAACAGAGCTGTAGGAGTTTTCCAGCAGCTCCACCCACTACAGGCTGCCTGTAGAAAACTACAGGAGGGGTGGATATAAGACCAGTCACCCTGCACAAAGAGAGAGAGAGCAGCAGTGGCTGGTCTTAATTTTGAAAACTTCTGCACAAAGGCAAAGTTTAGGATTACAGCACAGATCTAGAAGAAATACACAAAGCACACCAATATTCAAGTATGAATACACATGGCTCTTATATTTAGTCTATATCTGCTAATCTCAGAGCTTGGCTTTACAATGAATATTTCTGACACTTACCATAAGTAACAGCATTTAAAAAGGATATTTTTTTAGCTGGAGTTCCAGTTTGATAAGGCAAATTGTGGTAATTCATTTTGCTCTAAAATGAAGAGTACCATCTTGATTGGAGGCGAGAAAGAGTAAAGGGCCATAGGGCCCTAATTCGGACTTTGCAGGCAAGATAGACAATGATATAGTACAAAAATATATTTTATTAACAATTATATAATTGTTAACAAGTCATATCAAACAGGTCAAGTAAAAGAGAATTAAAAACATACGATAGGCATATGATAGTAATGAGTATCTAGTGTAAACAAGAAAGTTGACACCAAATTAATGGCAGTGAGACCCTGTGTGTCAACGTGTTTCGCTGTTTGCTTCATCAGGACACACTTCAGGGTAGTTGGAAGGAACAGGTCTCACTATCAAAGATAAAATAAATCCATCAGACATTAAAAAACTTTCAAACATTGCTATATCCAGAGGACATACGCACATCAGATACAAATAGCTACCTTGTCAGCATAGAAATATCTCCACATGGAGAGCTCCCAGATGATCACCCAGGAATCACCATGTAAAGAAGGAGGCAGTTTCCTACTGATACCAGTGACCGTGTATAAGGCTGCACAAATCAGCATGTTAATCCAAGTTACTATCCAAAGAGCAGCCAAATTGAACATTAAAATAGGTGATAGTATATAAAAGACATGTGAAAAATAACAGACATACCTGATGGCGTAAAGGTACATAGATATGAATATAAACTCATATGTGTACCATCTTGCACACAAGCAAGCAATTGTTATGCAGGGTACACACTATAACTTTTTTTTTTTTCTGTTCAACCCAGCGAGCTGAATGAAATAAACGTACAGTTCACCGTACTAACACAAGCAATATTTGTGCAGCGATCTCCCCCACTGAACTATTATGTTCATTGATCATCGCTCGCAGTCATTGTCTGTACGCACGGGCCGAAATTCAGCTGGTTTCTGTTAACCCGACTGTTTTCAGCCGATTTTCGGCCCATGTCTACCCAGCCTAAGGGTTTATCAGTGAGAACATTGTTCCCATGTTTGGAAAAAATATTGAATATCTGTTTGCCTGTTTAAACATTGTTTCATGTACAGTTTATGTAGTTGTAACTATGCTTATCTAAACAGAATTTTGACTTGTACACATGCTCCAATACACACACACACATATGCACAAACACACACAAACACACAAACATACTCTCGCTCTCTCAACAGAAGATGATCATGTGCAAAAAGTGCTGTAACCATTTCAAATATCTGCAATAAACCACCCTTTTATAATGTCCAGGGTTTTCTTGTTTTAAGTAGTATCAAGGAAAATTTCTATTTCTAACATTGCTCTTTGTATGTTAATTTAAGTTCCACTCTATAGAACTTGTTCATAAAGGCAATGAAAGATCAGAGCAGTAAATACAAGATTTTTGATTAATATGGTTTACTGTATTTTTTATATAAGCATTGTTCTTTCCACTACGTTTTTGTATAAACCCATTGGGGTTGTTTTACTAAAACTGGAGAGTGAAAATGTTGGTGCAGCTGTGCGTTGTAGCCAATCAGCTTCTAACTTCAGCTTGTTCAATTAAGTTTTGACAAAAGAAAACATTTATGACATTCTATGGAAAGCTGCACCGGATTTTGCACTCTCCAGGTTTAGACAATCAACCCCATTGTGTTCTTTCAATCATTTTGAAGTTCTCTTCATGCAAGGGTCACCTCTCATGAGAAAATATGTGGACTGTCACCGCTGACCTCCTTCTAAAAATGTTCATTTGCGGGCTGTGTTTGGATTTAATGTATATGCATTACAGGCTTAAAATGTGCACGCTGCAAATAAAAGTCAGAGAAAAGTCAGAATCTCTTATATTGTATACTTTTCTTGGCCAATGACCCAGAATGCATTAAATACTGCATAATATGATAGTCTAACAGCTAGCATTTTCAAAGAGAGGTATTGGCAAGTTTCCTTTAAAGCAGTGGTCTTCAACCTGTGGGTTGCGACCTCATCAGGGGTCGAATGCCAATTTGTTAGGGGTTACCGAATCCAGGGATGTTCCTGGAGCCCGCGCCGCTCTCCCAGCCTTTTCACAACCACCCAGCAGGACTATCCCTAGAGCCTGTGGCCCGCCCAGCTTGACTGTTCCTGGAGCCCCACGGCTGCCCACTAAGCCTCTTCGCCACTGCCCATTCAGTTCGCAGCATGTCTGGGGGGGTGGAGACTATAGGTCAGCTGACTGTCAAGGAACGTGAAGTGGAAGTGGCTGGAGTTGACCCTATCTCCCGATTTCCGCATAGGTGTCACTGCTGCGAGACACCACGGAGCTGGAGACACAGTGAAGCCAGAGACACAGTGAGTAACACTGCCTGTGATTATAGTTGCCATTAACAGTCCCCACTACAGTTCTCAGATCAGCAGATGACCTTCCTTGATCAAGAGCACCTAAGTTGGCTGATCAGAACTCCCACCCAGCACTGCCACTGATCTCCCCCCCTTACAATCTAAAGTCCCTAATTCACAAGCATATACTACTAGGGCCAAATTACAGCAATGAAGGAGCAAGGGAAATAATTTTACTGTTAGTGGTCCCCACATCTTGGGAAATTTTATCAAGGGGTCATGGCACTAGAAGGTTGAGAACCACGGCTTTAAAGGGAACTAATAAAATAAATAAATAAGACCATGGCCATTGCCTACCTGTAAAATAATTTCTTTGTATGCAAGCGGTCCTTGTTTCTATCACTGTCTTCCGTGCTGTGTAAGTGCTTTTATCTTACAGTTTCAACATTTTCTAAGCCAGCAATTTGTTTTTATGTAGTACATGCCCTACCTCCAAGAGCCACTCTAACCTGAAAAGTGAATCTACACTTTTAAACTTTCATTCTGTCTGTGTAAAAATTCTGTGAATTTCTGAGGGCAAGAATAACAAACATATACAAGGTCTAGATGTTTCATAAAAATCTTTTTTTTTATTTAAAAAAAGGAGCTATTTGAAACCCCAACATTTTGGCAGTTTATTAATTTTGTTTGAATACACATAGCTTTGATGGGATCCTATGCAAAGTGCTGATCTATATCATATGTTTGAAATGTGTTGGAAGATGCCAGCTGTACATTACACTCTTTGGAGTCATTCAGGATTCACATTCGGTCAGCTGTTCATATTGGACTTTTTACAAAGTTACATATTTAGGTTGAAAAAAGACATGAACCCATCAAGCTTAACCAACAACAAAAAAAAAAAGAAAAGTAAGTAAATTGAAAACTTTCATAAACTGAACCCTATCTCCACAGTTGATCCAGAGGAAGGCAAAAAAACATGGTCCAATTTGCTAATTGGATATTCCCTGGATCAATAATCTACAGTGTTAATACTTATAAATGTCGATATCCATAATTCTGTGCATTTAGGAATGGATCCAGCTTTTTTAAAACAACCAACTGAGCTGTCTAGAACTAGTTCCTGAGGGGTTCTTGGTGGTACTTTTAGTTTAGCTAATCTTTCCTCATAACTGAGCTCCTCCATGCCTTCAGTTTAATTTCCCTTCTCTGCACTCTGTCCAGTTTCCTAACTTCTTTTTTGTAAACTGGTGCCCAAAGCTGAACTGCATATTCCAGATGACGTCTGATTAATGCTTTATACAGGGGGCAAAATTATGTCTCTCTCTTTCTGGAGTTTATACCTCTTTTACCACAAGGAAGTATCTTGCTTTCTTTAGAAACTGCAGCTTGATATCACATGTGTAACACTGGCTGGTGGCCCTTTGAAGCCTGTGCAATCCAAAGGCTATAAAACAGCTTGCTTGGTTATTGGACAGTACAGCAGAGGGAAGCAGGGACCGAAGGGAGGAGGATTTTGATTGGCCACAGCCAAGGTTTAACTTTAGCCCTGCTCACTGAAACTGAGGAAATGCAGAGAGAAAGCAGAGGGCCAGTTGGCTGGAGGTTAAGCCTGGTGAAACATCATACAGGAAAGATCTGCTGCCACAGAGTCATGACTTGGTGTCTTTCTTGTGTGGTATCCAGTGAATACTGCTGTGTTGTGTGCTGGCTAAAGAGACTCTAGGGGAGCCACGAGGTGAACCTGGATGTGCTATATTCCGTGGAAAGTAAACAACCTCACTGGGCCTGCCACGGACATACAGTAGACAGTCCCAGTGAGGGAGAAAGAACAGGCTTGAGAAAGGAGCCTCAGAGTATGGTGTGATCTCTCACTTGGCCTCCAGGAGACAAACTGCTGATGCATGGACACCTGTCATTGGAGTGAGGTCATTTAGCTATCATTTACTTGTGCTAGATTTCCTGGCTGCCTTGGAACTTTGCTAGCATTAGGGGAATCTGCTTTTGAGCTTTTGAAAGTCTACTTGTGGATTACAAATACTCTCAACTTGGGAGTGATCTGTGTTTCCAAGTACCCAAACAAATTTGCCACGTTGGGTAAAGATGTGCCCGGGGCAAACCCACAGGTGGCAGTCCTAGATGTCAGTGCTATCCCTAACAGAGCGAGCAGCCCATCTAGTAGAGATAGTGGGGGTAATGAAAGAAGGCCTAGGTAGTTGATGGTAATAGGGAATTCCTTAATCATGAGAACTGATATAATAATGCCACCTGGATGGTCTCTGATGAGTGATTTCCTACTTTCCTTTTTCCAGGGTTTGGCCTGCAGTGGACCAGGTAGCCAAAATACTGTGAGGGACTGGGCATGACCCAGCTGTATTGGTCTATGTTGGGGCCAATGACGGAATATATGTAAGATGGAGAACCCTTAAGAATCTATTTAGAGAACAAGGCTGCAAGTTGAAGGGATGGACCTCCAGGGATATATACTCTGGAATATTGCCTGTGCCATACACCAATACAGGAAAGGGAGGGGGGACCTTAGAGAACTGAATGCATGGCTAAAGACCTGGTGTAAGAGAGAAGGATTTGGGTTTCAAGAGCGCTGAGTACAACATCACATTCCTCTTTTTTACTTGAATTCCATGAAACTTTAATGGCTAACAAGTAACAAATTGGGCCAGGTGGCTGAGCGTTGACATTAAAGCCTGAGATGACTGCTCCTGCTTAAACCTTGATGCCATTGTGTGTATCCAAAAAGAACAAATAACATGTGTCCTCAAGACAGAAGAAAAAAAATGTTTTAATTAAATTGTATTATGAGAGAACTGTCCGTGCATACATACATACATACATACATACATACATGAAGGAAGAAAAAAATAATCATAAAAAACAGACTAAGCTCAACCTCAATATGCAATAGTGTAATGTATCCTAAATTGATATACAGTATATTACCAAAAGTATTGGGACTCCTGCCTTTACATGCACATGAACCTTAATGACATCCCAGTTTTAGTCCGTATTGAGCCGACCCACCCTTTGTAGCTATAACAGCTTCAACTCTTCTGGGAAGGCTGTCCACAAGGTTTAGGAGTGTGTCTATGGGAATGTTTGACCATTCTTCCAGAAGCGCATTATGGACCTTGCTTTGTGCACTGGTGCACAGTCATGTTGGAGCAGGAAGGACCAACCCCAAACTGTTCCCACAAAGTTGGGAGCATGAAATTGTCCAAAATGTCTTGGTATGCTGACGCCTTAAGAGTTCCCTTCCCTGGAAGGGGCCAAGCTCAACCCCTGAAAAACAACCCCACACCATAATCCCCCTCCACGAAATGATTTGGATCAGTGCACAAATCAAGGTCCATAAAGACATGGATGAGCGTGTTTAGGGTGGATGAACTTGACTGGCCTGCACCTCAACCAGTTAGAAAACCTTTGGGGTAAATTAGAGCGGAGACTGCGAGACTGGTCAAACATTCCCATAGACATACTCCTAAACCTTGTGGACAGCCTTCCCAGAAGAGTTGAAGCTGTTGTAGCTGCAAAGGTTGGACCAACTCAATATTGAACCCTACGACCTAAGACTGGGATGCCATTAAAGTTCATGTGTGTGTAAAGCCAGGCGTCTCAATACTTTTGGTAATATAGTTTATATACAGTATCTCACAAAAGTGAGTACACCCCTCACATTTTCGTAAACATTTTATTATATCTTCTCATGTGACAACACTGAAGAAATTACACTTTGCTACAATGTAAAGTAGTGAGTGTACAGCTTGTATAAGAAAGCCCGCAAACAATTTGCTGAAGACAAGCAGACTAAGGACATGGATTACTGGAACCATTTCCTGTGGTCTGATGAGACCAAGATAAACTTATTTGGTTCAGATGGTGTCAAGTGTGTGTGGTGGCAACCAGAGGGGGAAGTACAAAGACATGTGTGTCTTTCCTACAGTCAAGCATGGTGATGGGAGTGTCATGGTCTGGGGTTGCGCGAGTGCTGCCGGCACTGGGGGGCTACAGTTCATTGAGGGAACCATGAATGCCAACATGTACTGTGACATACTGAAGCAGAGCATGATCCCCTCCCTATGAAGACTGGGCCGCAGGGCAGTATTCCAACATGATAACGACCCCAAACACACCTCCAAGACCACAACTGCCTTGCTAAAGATGCTGAGGGTAAAGGTGATGGACTGGCCAAGCATGTCTCCAGACCTAAACCCTATTGAGCATCTGTGGAGCATCCTCAAACGGAAGGTGGGGAAGCACAAGGTCTCGAACATTCACCAGTTCTGTGATGTCGTCATGGAGAAGTGGAAGAGGACTCCAGTGTCAACCTGTGAAGCTCTGGTGAACTCCATGCCCAAGAGGGTTAAGGCAGTGCTGGAAAATAATGGTAGCCACACAAAATATTGACACTTTGTGCCCAATTTGGATATTTTCACTTAGAGGCGTACTTACTTTTGTTGCCATCGGTTTAGACATTAATTGCTGCGTGTTGAGTTATGTTGAGACGACAGCAAATTTACACTGTTATACAAGCTGTACACTCACTACTTTACATTGTAGCAAAGTGTCATTTCTTCAGTGTTGTCACATGAAAAGATATAATAAAATATTTACAAAAATGTGAGGGGTGTACTCACTTTTGTGAGATACTGTAGCTTGTAGAGTATGGGTTTGTTTTTATGATGCTTTTATACTGCACGTGTGTTCTGTTGGTTTTGTATTAATAGTTTATTTATATAGTGCATTGACTTAGGATATACACTATATTGTCAAAAGTATTGTGACGCCTGCCTTTACACGCACATGAACTATAATGGCATCCCAGTCTTAGTCCATAGGGTTCAATATTGAGTTGGCCCACCCTTTGCAGCTATAACAGCTTAAATTCTTCTGGGAAGGTTGTCAACAAGGTTTAGGAGTGTGTCTAGGGGAGTGTTTGACCATTCTTCCAGAAGCGCATTTGTGAGCCAGCATGTGTTCCAGGAAAATCACAGCCTCTTACCAGCTGCCCAGATCTCTTATCAAGAGGTCAATTCCGTTTTTAGGCTTATGACCCAGCCACAGTCTCTTGGTAAGCCGATTATATAACAATTCTCCTCCTCTCCCAGCCCTGACAGGTTTTCGTTCAAGCTGACTGAGGGAGGATGTCCACAGATCCTGTCTGGTATTATAGAGGAAGGTGACCAGGGCCTTGCTGACTGAGAGACACGGAAAAACCGGAGAGGAGGAGAATTGTTGTTGAGGCTGGTAAGAGGCTGTGATTTTCCAGGTGGAAGGACTTTCCTATCTTACATCACTATTTTCTATGGTGTTTTTCAAGTTTGAAGTCACTATTTCATATGAAGGAGAGACTTTCCTATACCGTGATTATTGATTGATTAACAACAATACCAGCTCACAACTCTTTGGAAAACAACAACCTCTTCATGTACTTTTCTATTATTTTAAGATGCGATTCCTTTATAGCCTTAAGATGGGATTATTTGCACTATTTTAGAGATAGAATACTGAGAAGCAAATTGATTTTATATAGATATTCGAATTCTTTTATTTAGGTTATTTCAGTACCTGTTGTGAATTTATATCTTATATTTGGTCTCATATGGTGCAGTTTCTTCGTTTGACATATTCGTAAAAAAATATATATATAAAAAAATACATTTATTCATCAGTTTAGGCAGATATTTATTCTTCTACATATTTTTGGTAAAAGAAATTGCAATAGGTGTATATTGATTGGTGTGCACAAAAGTTATTGCGTCTATAAACTATGGGATAGATTTAGGGACTTTTATTTTTTCTTTATTGTTTTTACTAGTAATGGCGGCGATCTGCGATTTTTAGCGGGATCATTGATCATTGATCAGTGCTATAAAAATGCACTCATCAATGTAAAAATTAAACTGGCAGGGAAAGGGGTTAAGACTAGGGGGCGATCAAGGGGTTAAGTGTGTTTCCTAGGTGTGTTCTAACTGTAGGGGGATGGGCTCACTGGGACATGACAGAGATCACTGCCCGACCCGTGGGCACGTAAACACACAAATCCCTGTTCTGTCAGGAGAGAGGAACAACGATATGTCTCCTTCCCCAGTCAGTCCTATCCCCATACAGTTAGAACACGCTGAGGGAACACACATTTGACCCCTTGATCGCCCCCTAGTGTTAATCTCTTCCCTACCAGTGACATTTACACAGTAATCAGTGCATATTTATAGCACTGATGGCTGTATAAATGTCAGTGGTCCCAAAAATGTGTCAAAAGAGTCCGATCTGTCCGTTGCAATGTCATAGTACCCCTTAAAAATCGCAGATCACCGCCATTTCTAGTAAAAAAAATAATAATAATAAAAATGCCATAAATTTTCCCATAGTTTGTAGACGCTATAACTTTTACGCAAACCAATCAAGATATGCTTATTGCGATTTTTTTTACCAAAAATATGTAGAAGAATATATATTGGCCTAAACTGATGAAAAAAATGTGTTTTCTTATTTTATTTTGGGGATATTTATTATAGTACAAAATTTTTTTTTTTTTTCAAAATTGTCGCTCTTTTTTTGTTTATAGCGCAAAAAATAAAAACTGCAGAGGTGATCAAATACCACCAAAAGAAAGCTCTATTTGTGGGAAAAAAAGAATGCAAATTTAGTTTGGGTACAGCATTGCATGATTGCGCAATTTTCAGTTAAATCGACACATAGCGAAATTGTAAAAAGTGCTCTGGTCATGAAGGGGGTAACATTTTCCAGGGCTGAAGTGGTTAATTAATAAACACCTCTGAATTATCAACCTGTTTTGGAGAATTTAACCACTTCAATACAGGGCACTTAGACACCTTCCTGCCCAGACCAATTTTCAGCTTTCAGTGCTTTCGCAGTTTGAATGACAATTGCGCGGTCATCCAACACTGTACCCAAACTAAATTTTTATCATTTTGTTCCCACAAATAGAGCTTTCTTTTGGTGGTATTTGATCACCTCTGCGGTTTTTATTTTTTGCGAAACAGATAAAAAAAGACCGAAAATTCTGAAAAAAATAAAAGTTTTGCTTTTGTTTTTGTTTAAAAATTTTGTAAATAAGTAAGTTTTCTCCTTCACTGATGGGCACTGATAAGGCGGCACTGATGGGCACTGATAAGGCGGCAGCGATGAGGTGGCACCAATGAGCAGGCACTGACGGGCACTGATGATGGGCACTGATATGCGGCACTGATGGGCACTGGTAGGCGGCACTCATGTGTGGCACTGATATGCAGCACTAATGGGCATTGATAGGTGGCACTGATGGGCACTTATGGGTGGCACTGGGTGGCACTGGTGGGCACTGAAGGGCACTGTTAGGCAACACCTATGGGCACTGAAAGGCTGCACAGATGGGTTCTTATGGGTAGCACTGCTGGGCACTGATAGGCGGCACTGCTGGGCACTGATAGGCGGCACTGATGGGCACTGATACGTGGCACTGATGGGCACTGATGGGCACTGATACATGGCACTGATGGGCACTGATACGCGGCACTGATGGGCATCCCTGGGGGCACTGGCAGTGGTAGGCATGGGAGTGGGCACTGATTGGCAGCTGCCTGGGCATTGATTGGCAGCTGCCTTTGCACAGATCAGTATTTCCCTGGGGGTCTAGGGGGCATACCTGGTGGTCCAGTGTGGCTGGTTTCCCTGGTGGTCCTGGGCGGCTTCCCTGGTGGTCCTGGGCGGCTTCCCTGGTGGTCCTGGGTAGGATCCGAGGGGGGGCTGCACAGACCCCCCCTGTCAGGAGAGCAGCCGATCGGCTCTCCTCTACTCGCGTCTGTCAGACGCGAGTGAGGAAAAGCCGATCACCGGCTCTTCCTATTTACATCGTGATCAGCCGTGATTGGACACGGCTGATCACGTGGTAAAGAGTCTCCGTCAGAGACTCTTTACCTAGATCGGTGTTGCGGGGTGTCAGACTGACACCCCGCGACAACGATCGCCGCGATGCGTGCCCCCGGGGGCGCGCAGCGGCTCAATATCCTGAGGACGTCCTATGACGTCCAGTCAGGATATTGAAACCACTTTGCCGACGTCATTCTGCTATATGGCGGGCGGCAAGTGGTTAATGTACATCAGGGTTACCAACTCAAAATGTATTTTTTGTAAATGCCCCGACATTTGCATTATGGTCAGATACTTTCAGACTGTTTGCCATAGACTGACTAAAAGGCATTGTACACTTTTAAATGTTTATTGTTGTTTTAACTAGGTATTAGTGTAGTTGTATTCCCTGTGTTGTTTGTTTGCCTTACCTTGTAACGATGTAACGATGGGCTCATATGTTGTTACTGCAGTTTGTAGTGTCATGACTGATGGATTCGCATGTCCATGTATTCATTCACCTAGATTGTCCCTATTCACTATCTTAGGTACATCTGTACACGCATCAACCCCTGAAGAGAGAGCTGGGTCTTTTCCCGAGAATCATCCGCTGCTAGTTGCTGTTCTGGTACTGTGGCTTGGGCATGACTTTTACCTGAATAAATGCATAAACTTTATATTTCAATTACTGGTATGATGCTTTTTGGCCAAATGGTGCCCACCTCATTTAAAGTCCCATTACGGCGAATCTTTTGTTGCTATTCACTAAAGGGACAGGCAACTTCTTCTTCTGGGTCATGCGCATCCAATCCATTCCTCGCCATTTCCTCTGTCATGCATCTCAGTGAGAGTGCTAATGTGATAAAACACATCTCTTCCCTTCATTGTTCTCCCTGCTCATGTCTGTTTTAGATCTAATTACTATGCTGCTCTCACCTGCAGAATATTAGACTGAGAGACCCAGGGATTTGGGGACATGTAGTTTTTTCACAGGAAGTGTCAGTTCTTAGACAACAGACAGAGGACACGCATTGACCTATGCAGTGCATACGCATGCCTCATGTTTGAACACAAACTGCTGATAAAGGAATGTGAAGATTTACTTTACTATAGGCCATGAGTACAGGGAAACAAACGACACCATGAAATTACATGATCAAAGCACATCTTATGCTTTAAGGCTGGGTTTACACATGCTGCTGCAGGGGGTCCGGTGCGTCCCTTTTCACTGGTTCAGGTGCGAATCATGTCCGAATTTTTGCTTAAATTTGTACCTGAACCGGAACCAGAGACGCACAGGACCCTTTCCAAATGCGGACAACCGCCACCCTGGAGTTGTGTGAACTGACTCCATTGAGAGACGGTCACACTCTCTTGTCATGCAAATTGGATGTGGGGAAACCTGCATCCAATTTCCATATGTGTGAACCCAGCCTTAAAGTGATTGTAAAGTCTCGTTTAAAATAAAAATAAAACTAACAAACATGTTTTACTTACCTCCTCTGTGCAGTTGGTTTTGCACAGAGCAGCCTGGATGTGTCCATTCAGACATGGAGCCCCGACCCGGCCCCACCCCCTCTCCCCCCTGATTAGCTAACTGATTTTGATTGACAGCCACTAAAGCCAGTGGCACTGTTGCTGTGTCTCAGCCAATCAGGAGGAGGGTTCCTAAGTTGCTAAGACACTCGTGGACATCGCTGGAGAGAGATGGAGCTCAGGTAAGTAATTAGGGGGTGCTGGGGAGGATGCTACACATAGAATGCATTGGGATAAAAAACCTTCTGCCTTTACAACTCCTTTAAGGAAACTTGTTAGAATGGCTGTTACCAGGAACAGTCAAGACTCTAGCCAAGGCTACCGCGCCATTGCCCGCAGCCCAACTACCAAAAACAGTACTAGCCCTTGAGCATTATATGAAGTTTCTGTATAAGAAGGCTGTCATGTTTCAGACTAATAGTAAATTAGCATCATGATTTTATTCCTGATTATCTAGCAATCTGGCCAGGAGCCAAAGCTATGTGCTACATTAATCCACCGGTAATCTGCAGAAGCCTGTGGTTTTAATTAAGAAGAAAGATGAACTGTGCTTCCAACACATAATAACTTCAAAATGACACAACAGAAATTAATTTCCATGTCCATTAGAGAATTCCCCAACGCCTCTAAGGTAGTTACATGATCGTATTATAATTGGATGATAAGAAAATGATTCCCAACAAAGTAATGAATACACAAATGAGAACTCTATTTTGTTATACAAAGAAATGTAATAAATAAAGCATGGTTATCCTAAAGTGGAACTCCAGTCAAATGTTTTTTTTTTTCTTTTCAAGTTGGATAGAGTTGGAGTTGGAATAGAATATAACTTCTGTTAGATTTTTATTGATTGCTGCTTTTCCATTTAGGAGCTTTGTTCTCATTTTCTGTCCCAGTAATCACACAGGAGATTAAGAGAGATCCCCCCTGCAGGGACATAAAGACTTTAACCATCCCTTTGTATTCGAAACAAAAAAAAGAGATTTGGCTGCAGTTTTAACTTCCTTTAAGTTTTTGTGTAGTTCATTAAAAGTCTTTAAATTCCTTAATATGTTTCAGTAAAGCAGGTCTTTGGTAAATTTTCTAGTGTGTAAAAATAATTGTGTGAATGTGTGTGAGAAGTAGCAGAGATGTTGGAGTTTTCTAGTATCATAGAACAAAATATGCTGGATATATACTGTAGATGTGCATGTGTAGGATTTATCATTAGTGTCACTAGTGAAGGGGCAACTACTCTACCCTCTACCCTGGACATATCTCTTCTGATACTAAATGGGGGATAAGGGCTGAATTGCCCAGGAGGATGGGGAAAAAGGACTTTTAAGGTGCTGTTTACATCAAAGATCTAATCCAAAAATTCTGTACAATCATATTAAAAAATGAAAATTTTATTGAGTTAGGTTAAAATAATTAGTGTCTCTCATAGAAAATGGGACATGCTTTTAAGAACAATATGACATTAATGAATATCACCCAAAATTGTTCACATTGGACAATGCAACATAAGGCAACTACTTAAAGGTGCCATGACAATCTGCCGCTCGACATGTTTCGCTCTAATACGAGCTTCTTCAGGAGTTTAAAGGCTGTGATTGTATTGGACTCTATAATGATGGGAAAATAGACAATAAATCAATACAAATGTACAAACACATTGAAAATACATCCAATGGATGAGTAAATTAGCTTATCAGAAAACAAATTGATACAGAGCATATAAATGCATACATGTAAGTAAAAGTTTGGAGAACAGACCGTTCCACCAACTGTATATGAAAAATCATAATTTGTATATCTTACCAGGCTGTAATGCATCAATGCGACATAAATGTTTCAATTGAGTGGCGACATGAGTGTCTCAATAGAGAGGCAAATTAGTGCTAATTTTGAACCGGGAGATTCTATTATACATGTAGGGACATCGCTGCCATAATATGACCACAGGGGAACACAAAGTTATATACTGGCCCTTTAAAAGAAACAACAAGATAGAATTAGTAAGGGAGGGGGAATGGGGGGGATTATCTGAGAGTGAAGAAATCAGACTCAAAACATCCCTATTTAGTTTTAAGGTGTATTTATAGGGTAGAGCCAATTAGGAGTATTTACCTGAAGCATAAAAGTATCACGGTATATATGTTGAATAAATGTGGCTAAATATAGTAGTTTCGTCAAACCAGTCAATGGTGACTACAGAAACGATAACCAATCGCGATATTTTCTACAGTGGAGAAAAGATATAGTATAAAGGACCATGAAAGTTCAACAAGTGCGGCTCACTGCCAACTGACAGTAATGCTGTAGAGGGAGAACTTACTTTGTGGGCAGTAGTCCGGCATGCAGATTAAGGAGAACCTCACGCTGCCTCCATTGAATGGCGCCGGTAGCAGAGCTGTGGGCGGTAAATGACCGCCTTTATGTACCCCCACCACGGCGGCGTCTGATTTCGCCGCCGTGATGCGGACGCTTATTGAGGCTGGCCGCGTCATGCCCTGGGGGAGGAGGAACGCGGCGGCGTCATTCTGACGTCCGTAGCGTGCCAGGAGCGTAGTGCGCATGTCTCTGGATTCATTGAGCCCGTGAGATATCCGGGTACCGACAGCGCCATGTTGGAAATGGGAAAAGAAAAGGTATAAAGTATTAAAACTAGACTTAAAGCATTCCGCCTAATCTAGCAACCAATAAGTAAAAATACTGGCTCATATGTATCTCTTTGTACGTGTTTAAACACCCCATTTAATGCAACAACCAGGATCAAAAAGGGGGGGGGCCACCACTCTGGGGACGATTGGCTCTACATCTCCAATAGTGGGTGCCCCAGGCGTCCGTGTGGTCTAAATTGACAGAGATCAACCCAACATAAGAGCATTCCCGGAATATTGTTGCCAATCATAAAGAGAAACAAACAAAGTTTTTGTTAAAAAAACCTTAATTGATGTTTACAGCAACAGCCTGGCAGAGTATAGCACAAAGTAAAACAGTGAAGGTTCAATGATATCAAATATAACATACAAAAATATAATGGTCATAATCTAGTTATTATTAAATATTTTAACATAGCTTATACAGATATGTGACGCCAGATCAGTACAGTATTGATAATACAGAATATAGTTAATATTTTAACATGAATTATGTATATATGTGACGTCACATTAGTACAGCATTGAAATTTTTTTTTTTTTTTTTTTTTTTTAATATGTGTGATTAGTGACCTTTTAAAGGCAAGGAAAAAGAAAGAGCAATGAAAAACAACATCAGAAAAATTCCATCAAAACAAATTTTTAAGCATTTTTCTAAAGGGGTATCCTTTAGTATTAAATCCACTATCGTGTTATGTTTGGGAAACCAAAAATCTTCTGAAAAACAAAGAATGTTTTTTTTTTTTTTTTTTTTTTTTTTTTCATTCTTTGTTTTTCAGAAGATTTTTGGTTTCCCAAACATAACACGGTAGTGGATTTAATACTAAAGGATACCCCTTTAGAAAAATGCTTAAAAATTTGTTTTGATGGAATTTTTCTGATGTTGTTTTTCATTGCTCTTTCTTTTTCCTTGCCTTTAAAAGGTCACTAATCACACATATTAAAAAAAAAAAAAAAAAAAAAAATTTTCAATGCTGTACTAATGTGACGTCACATATATACATAATTCATGTTAAAATATTAACTATATTCTGTATTATCAATACTGTACTGATCTGGCGTCACATATCTGTATAAGCTATGTTAAAATATTTAATAATAACTAGATTATGACCATTATATTTTTGTATGTTATATTTGATATCATTGAACCTTCACTGTTTTACTTTGTGCTATACTCTGCCAGGCTGTTGCTGTAAACATCAATTAAGGTTTTTTTAACAAAAACTTTGTTTGTTTCTCTTTATGATTGGCAACAATATTCCGGGAATGCTCTTATGTTGGGTTGATCTCTGTCAATTTAGACCACACGGACGCCTGGGGCACCCACTATTGGAGATGTAGAGCCAATCATCCCCAGAGTGGTGGCCCCCCCCCTTTTTGATCCTGGTTGTTGCATTAAATGGGGTGTTTAAACACGTACAAAGAGATACATATGAGCCAGTATTTTTACTTATTGGTTGCTAGATTAGGCGGAATGCTTTAAGTCTAGTTTTAATACTTTATACCTTTTCTTTTCCCATTTCCAACATGGCGCTGTCGGTACCCGGATATCTCACGGGCTCAATGAATCCAGAGACATGCGCACTACGCTCCTGGCACGCTACGGACGTCAGAATGACGCCGCCGCGTTCCTCCTCCCCCAGGGCATGACGCGGCCAGCCTCAATAAGCGTCCGCATCACGGCGGCGAAATCAGACGCCGCCGTGGTGGGGGTACATAAAGGCGGTCATTTACCGCCCACAGCTCTGCTACCGGCGCCATTCAATGGAGGCAGCGTGAGGTTCTCCTTAATCTGCATGCCGGACTACTGCCCACAAAGTAAGTTCTCCCTCTACAGCATTACTGTCAGTTGGCAGTGAGCCGCACTTGTTGAACTTTCATGGTCCTTTATACTATATCTTTTCTCCACTGTAGAAAATATCGCGATTGGTTATCGTTTCTGTAGTCACCATTGACTGGTTTGACGAAACTACTATATTTAGCCACATTTATTCAACATATATACCGTGATACTTTTATGCTTCAGGTAAATACTCCTAATTGGCTCTACCCTATAAATACACCTTAAAACTAAATAGGGATGTTTTGAGTCTGATTTCTTCACTCTCAGATAATCCCCCCCATTCCCCCTCCCTTACTAATTCTATCTTGTTGTTTCTTTTAAAGGGCCAGTATATAACTTTGTGTTCCCCTGTGGTCATATTATGGCAGCGATGTCCCTACATGTATAATAGAATCTCCCGGTTCAAAATTAGCACTAATTTGCCTCTCTATTGAGACACTCATGTCGCCACTCAATTGAAACATTTATGTCGCATTGATGCATTACAGCCTGGTAAGATATACAAATTATGATTTTTCATATACAGTTGGTGGAACGGTCTGTTCTCCAAACTTTTACTTACATGTATGCATTTATATGCTCTGTATCAATTTGTTTTCTGATAAGCTAATTTACTCATCCATTGGATGTATTTTCAATGTGTTTGTACATTTGTATTGATTTATTGTCTATTTTCCCATCATTATAGAGTCCAATACAATCACAGCCTTTAAACTCCTGAAGAAGCTCGTATTAGAGCGAAACATGTCGAGCGGCAGATTGTCATGGCACCTTTAAGTAGTTGCCTTATGTTGCATTGTCCAATGTGAACAATTTTGGGTGATATTCATTAATGTCATATTGTTCTTAAAAGCATGTCCCATTTTCTATGAGAGACACTAATTATTTTAACCTAACTCAATAAAATTTTCATTTTTTAATATGATTGTACAGAATTTTTGGATTAGATCTTTGATGTAAACAGCACCTTAAAAGTCCTTTTTCCCCATCCTCCTGGGCAATTCAGCCCTTATCCCCCATTTAGTACTTTATCATAGGATGTGGTGCTTACAGTTGAGTATCTCTGTCCTTTCTATATTCTAATATCTCTTCTGATGGTAATTCCGAGGGCTGCTGATAGGGGGGGACCACCGGTCATCTTGTAGGAGGCCCGAGCACACAGGGGGCTAACATTAGAGCCAGCGTTGGGAAGGGGGGCCCGCACAGGGAGGGGGATTAGTGATGGACGACAATTGCAGAACTCTTTCTCCAGCAGCTGAAAGACGAAAATAAATGCTGGACAGCTGCACTCGTAGGTTTGCCTCGTTTATTCAGAAAATTCACATCAAGTTAACAGGAGAAGAGCTGACGTTTCGCACTAACGTTAGTGCGAAACGTCAGCTCTTCTCCTGTCTGCTGTTAATTTGAACTTGATGTGAATTTTCAGAATAAACAAGGCAAACCTACGAGTGCGGCTGTCCAGCATATATTTTCGTCTTATTGCTACTAGCGGTAGCCAGCACCAATAACCTCCAAACCAAGAAGGATTTACCTTTTGCCTGTCTAATCCTCCTGGAGCGGTGATAACTCTCTTCCAGCAGCTGAAAGCTGGTCTCTCCCCTCTCCCTGCTGACAGCTTGTATCTGCTGAGAAATAGACAGACAGTCGTCCCTCACTAATCCCCCTCCCTGTGCAGGCCCCCCTCCCAGCACTGGCTCTAATATTATTTCTGCTCCTGAGTTTGTTATCTCTGTAACTTTGTTTCTCTGCTTCTCTCTCTCTGTTCCCGGAGCTCCAACTGCCCAGCCTGTATATTTTTTTCCATCTCGTCTTCATTTTTATTTATTAACTCAGTCTTGTATTTTAGATTTAGCAGGAATTCTGTGAGTTATGTTGTATTTGTTTCTGCTAATAATGATTATATTGTATTTTTAGCAAAATATAGTGCTAATATTTTCTTGGGGGGAGTAGTCTGTACGGGGCCCCGCAATTTCTATCAGCAACCCTGGTTCTTCCTCAAGCTTCTCCATCCTTTCCTCACACATGACAAGCAGCTCTGGTGACACATTGGTGCTTGCACCAATGTGTCATCAGAGACAAGAGGTGAGGCGGACCCCAGACCTATGGCTTTAAGTACAGGGCAACCAGGGTTGCTGACAAGTAGGCTTTACAGAAAGCCCCCAAATGCCCCGTACACATGGTCGGACATTGATCGGACATTCCGACAACAAAATCCTAGGATTTTTTCCAACCGATGTTGGCTCAAACTTGTCTTGCATACACACGGTCACACAAAGTTGTCGGAAAATCCGATCATTATGAACGCGGTGACATAAAACACGTACGTCAGGACTATAAACGGGGCAGTAGCCAATAGCTTTCATCTCTTTATTTATTCTAAACATGCATGGCACTTTGTGCGCCGAATTTGTGTACACACGATTGGAAATTCCGACAACGGATTTTGTTGTCGGAAAATTTTATAGCAAGCTCTCAAACTTTGTGTGTCGGAAACCCTGATGGAAAATGTGTGATGGAGCCTACACACAGTAGGAATTTCCCACAACAAGGTCCTATCACACATTTTCTGTCAGAAAATCCGACCGTGTGTACGGGGCATTAGAGACAATCAGGGACCACATTTCTAAATGTCATACCACATCTAGTTGCAGCTTCTGAGCGAAGTTCAACCAGAGGGACATATTTTGCCAACTAGTGCATAACCAAATCTCACACCATTTGGCCAATTGTAGCAACTCGTCCTGCATCCCCTCTCGAATTCTATCTCCTCTCCTTCATTGACATCTGGCCTGGTTCCAAATTCCCTGCTGCAGTTCTCCTACCTACGGGCTGCTGCTACTGCTGGTGTACTGAGTCAGAGGCTAAGCCTAAAGGGCTGCTGAGGCTCCCTTCTGCTGAATCTGAGGGGCAGGAGATAGAAGTGTGCATCTGATCTCTTGGCTCTGGCTAAACGAGAAATTTAGCACTGGGTGTGTATTCGTCTACAGGCACAAGAAGTTAGCTCACCCAAAAAGTGGAGCTTTACAGATAACACCGTGGCATTACTCTGGGGATAATAAAACAATAAACCAATGTTTGGCGCCTACTCCAAAATCAGACAAACCTAACAAAAATCGTAGCTGCCCCTTTAAGAAGGATAAATCCCCTTACAACATATACTTAGTAATGGTATGGCGCTTGGTTCTAAATAATGATAGAAGTAACATGTAACAGTACAATAATAAAAGTAATGTAATATAAATATTAATAAAAATAATATAAGTAATGATATAGTCCAGTGTGATAAATTCCCAACACCAAAATCAATATTCCAACGCAATTTTCAAAAACCCTTCACAGCTTGTGCTCAAAATATGAATGTGCACTCATCAGAGATGTTTGATCCCTTTTTACAGGTTGGTCAAAAAGCGCTTTTTTTTTTTTTGTTCTTAACAGCCAAGATTCCTCCTGGGGTGTGCTGTAAGTATTCCTCCAATTTTGATATCACTCATATGTAAGATGACCAAACGGGAGATAAATATAAAGTATCATAGTGCAGTAAATGTATTTAAAATTGGTTGGCAGTTTAAAATAAGTTGATTACACTCACATGTATGGATGCCTGAAAGCCGGTACCAGCATATACAGCGTGTAGAGATGAGATGTCACCACTGATATGAAGCCGACGTGCTTTCCAAGCCTCGTTCTCAGATTCCCAGCCCGGACTTGCTTTCACACAGGACCTGGAAGTGACAGTCCCATGCTCTGACGTACATTTCTGCCATCTTACATATGATTGATATCAAAATCGGAGGAATCCTTGCAGCACACCCCAGGAGGAATCTTGGCTTTTGAGAACAAAAAAAAGTGCTTTTTGACCAACCTGTAAAAGAAGGTCAAACATCTTTGATTATTATTATTATACTAGATTTATATAGCGCCAACAGTTTACGCAGCGCTTTACAATGTATAAGGGGGACAACACAATTACAGAACAGTTCAATACAAATGGTACAGGAGGGCCCTGCTCGTAGAGCTTACATTCTAAAGGGAGGGGGTGGTGGTACAAAAGGTAATAGCTGCAGAGAATGATTTGATGGGGGTGGCTCAGGGACAGTTATGTGGGTGTGGGATAGGCTTCCCTGAATAAATGAGTTTTCAGGGATCTCCTAAAGGTGGACAGGGTAGGGGCTGATCGGACATACTGGGGCAGGGAATTCCAGAGGATGGGAGAGGCCCTGGAGAAGTCCTGAAGGCGAGCATGGGAGGAGGTAACAAGGGAGCTAGAGAGCAGGAGGTCCTGGGAGGAGCGGAGGGGGCGATTTGGGCGATATCTGCAGATGAGGTTGGTGATGTAGATGGGGGCGGTGTTGTGAATGGCCTTGTATGTTATGGTTAGCATTTTGAATTTTATACGGTGGGGTAGGGGAAGCCAGTGAAGGGATTGGCAGAGAGGAGCAGCAGTCACGGATCGATTAGTGAGGTGTATTAGTCTAGCAGCAGCATTCATAATAGACTGAATGGGGGATAGCGTGCTTAAGGGTAGGCCATTAAGGAGAGAGTTGCAGTAGTCAAGGCGGGAAATAATCAAGGAGTGAATAAGTTGCTTTGTGGTGTCATTAGTCAGGAAGGGTCGAATTCTGGAGATGTTGCGGAGGTTAAGGCGGCAGGATTTAGCCAGTGATTGGATATGGGGGCTGAAGGAGAGGTCAGAGTCAAGGATTACACCCAGGACCCTGCACATCCATATTTTTGAGCACAAGCACTGAAGAATTTTTGAAAATTGTGTTAGGAATTTATCACACTGGACTATATAATTGCTTACATTATTTTGAATAATTTTTTATTACATTACTTTTATTATTGTACTGTCACATGTCACTTCTATCATTAATTAGAACCAAGCGCCATACCTTTACTATGTATATGTTGTAAGTGGAATACTCTGGGGATGGAATTAATAACACACACCCAATGGCAGAAACATATGGGGTTGATTTACTAAAGGCAAATCTATTTTGCACTACAAGTGCACTTGAAAGTGCAGTCCCTGTAGATCTGAGGGGAAGATCTGAAATGAGGGGAAGCTCTGCTGGTTTTATCATCCAATCATTTACAAGCAAAAATGCTGTTTTTTTAATTTTTCTTGCATTTCCCCCTCAGATCTACAGCGACTGCACTTCCAAGTGCACTTGTAGTGCAAAGTGGATTTGCCTTTAGTAAATCAACCCCCATAATGTAATATTCAGTCCAAAAGAGGAGTCAGACATGGAGAATTTGAGTACACAGGAACAGAAATTGCATTAGGGAAGGTCTGAGCAGAACAGACAGGAGATAGACAGCAAGTCAAGGGTCCAAACATGAAAGAGAGAGACTGGAAGTGTTACCAGCAGCTGGCAGGGCTCATGCCCAGGTGCAGACTTTAAAAAGTTCCTGCTTTTCACATTTGCCCCTTAAAGAAGGGTTAAATGTGACTGGATGACACTACTATGTTGTGGCTGCTGGATTTGCACACTGGAGATACTTGATGTGATTGCAGCCGTATTAGTGCAATTGTGACAGAGAAAATTGAGTACTGTCCATGATACTTTTTTTATTTGCACTAACATACAATTTTTCAGGACAAGCTTTCGGGGTATGTCCCCTTCTTCAAGGTCCAAGCAGTACTGGAGATAGAAAGCATAGTAGAGTGCTGACGGGTAAAAGTATAGTCATTGGAGAGGCAAGATCAGGGAAGGCAGCATAATCTGAAACTACAGGGAAAACTATATGGATAGCTTTCTAGGGGCCAAATAAGTGGGGGATTAGGGAAGAGTAAAATAGATAGTTTTCACCATATTTCTGAAAAAAATAGGTAATTGGGCAGACATATTTTTTATACATTTCTACCAAATGCTTTGGACTCAATGCGTAAGAAAAAAACGAGGTGTATTTTAGTGTTTTTTTAGGGGTACTATAGGCTTTAAAATGGATTTGCAGGTTACCAAAGATTTTTTATTTTGTATTCTTTTAAGCATTTTACAATTTTAAAAACTTTTACTATTTTTTCTTACAGTGGCTTTTATGCAAAGCAAGAGAACCTATAAAGAAATATAAGGAAGCTTTTTCATCACCAAAGCCATTCATCACCAGATCAGTGCTGCTTTTTTGATGGTCATTCTTGAAATGGAAAGAACAAATAAAACACCCACACCATAGAAAAAAAAAGTATTTTGTTTAAAAAAAGGTTATAAAATTAAAATAATTAAGATGAGATGCGAATCCATGTCAATCACAATGAGTGACACGCAACTATGTGGACCTGCTGCCACAGCAACCCGCCGTCACTCCCATCACAAATGACAGCTCCCTTGAGCTACTAGAATGTAAACAAAAAGGATACCACCATAGACATGTGATCATTAGCCAATAACTGTCTTATCTGGCCTAAAGCAAGTATGAGTTCTGTTTTGCTAGATCTCTAATGCTTGGTCTCATTTATTAAGTCCATAGGGTTCCTTGTCTACAATGAATTTTGTGAGTCAGTTCTCAAATACTCCAAAGACATACTGGTAGGTTAATTGGTTCCTTTCTGAATTGCCCCTAGTATGTGAATGTATGAAAGTGGGTTAGGGACCTTAGATTGTAAGCTCCTTGAGGGCAGGGACTGATGTAAATGTACAATATATATATATATATGTGTGTGTGTGAAGTGCTGTGCAAATTGTCTGCACTACAGTGCCTTGAAAAAGTATTCATACCCCTTGATATTTTCCACATTTTGTCATATTACAACCAAAAACATAAATGTATTTTATTGGGATTTTATGTAATAGACCAACACAAAGTGGCACATAATTGTGAAGTGGAAGGAAAATGATAAATGATTTTCAATTTTTTTTACAAATAAATATGTTAAAAGTGTGGGGTTCATTTGTATTCAGCCCCCCGAGTCAATACATTGTAGAACCCCCTTTCGCTTCAAGTCTTTTTGGGGATGTCTCTACCAGCTTTGCACATCTAGAGAGTGACATTTTGCCCATTCTTCTTTGCAAAATAGCTCAAGCTCTGTCAGATTGGATGGAGAACGTCTGTGAACAGCAATTTTCAAGTCTTGCCACAGATTCTCAATTGGATTTAGGTCTGGACTTTGACTGGGCCATTCTAACACATGAATATGCTTTGATCTAAACCATTCCATTGTAGCTCTGGCTGTATGTTTAGGGTCGTTCTCCTGCTGGAAGGTGAACCTCTGCCCCAGTCTCAAATCTTTTGCAGACTCTAACAGGATTTCTTCTAAGATTGCCCTGTATTTGGCTCCATCCATCTTACCATCAACTCTGACCAGCTTTCCTGTCCCGGCTGAAGAAAATTATCCCCACAACATGATGCTGCCACCACCATGTTTCACGGTGGGGATGGTGTGTTCAGGGTGATGTGCAGTGTTAGTTTTTCTCCACACATAGCGTTTCGCTTTTAGGCCAAAAAGTTGAATTTTGGTCTCATCTGACCAGAGCACCTTCTTCAGCATGTTTGCTGTGTCCCCCACATGGCTTCTTGCAAACTGCAAATGGGACTTCTTTTTGTTTTTCTTTCAACAATAGTTGTTCTCTTTACAGATTTTCCCATCTGTGTTATGGATCTCTGTAGCTCCTTCCGAGTCACCATGGGCCTCTTGGCTGCTTCTCTGATTAATGCTCTCATTGCCAAGCCTGTCAGTTTAGATGGACAGCAATGTCTTGGTAGGTTTGCAGTTGTGCCATACTCTTTCTATTTTCAGATGATGGATTGAACAGTGCTTAGTGAGATATTGAAAGACTGGGATATCTTTTTATAACCTAACCCTGCTAACCTTCTCCACAACTTTATCCCTGACCTGTCTGGTGTGTTCCTTGGCCTTCATGAAGCTGTTTATTCACTAAGGTTCTCTAACAAACCTCTGAGGGCTTCACAGAACAGCTATATTTATACTGAGATTAAATTACACACAGGTAGAATCTATTTACTAATTAGGTGACTTCTGAAGGCAATTGGTTCCAGTAGATTTTAGTTAGGGGTATCAGAGTAAAGGGGGCTGAATACAAATGCACACCACACTTTTCACATATGTATTTGTAAAACAATTGGAAAACCATTTATCATTTTCCTTCCACTTCACAATTATGTGCCACTTTATGTTGGTTTATCACATATAATAACAATAAAATACATTTACGGTATTGGTTGTAACATGCTAAAATGTTGAAAATTTCAAGGGGTATGAATACTTTTTCAAGGCACTGTATATCATCCGAGATGAAGCTACGCTATGGGCAATAGCGAAACGCGTTGACGTCATCAACGCTGACACGTCAAGGACGCTACGCTCTGGGTATGGGAGATGACGAGGAAGCAGCTGTAGGTGCTTGCTAACACAAGCTAGCCCATTTCCATCCATCCAATCCGGCATCCGACCCGGCATCCGTAAGGACAGTTCACCCCAACCAATTGGCCGTGGATCCAAGCCCTATAGGCGGAATTTTTGAAGCCGGGTGACTCACGTTAGTGGGCGGCTTCCACAGTATCGATCTGACAAGGAGGTCGAGTTCGCGGTGTACTATTTTAAGTCCCGCCGTCCCTCCAGCCGCTGACATCGGATCCGGAGCTGCACTTATCACCACATCTCCTCCTCATGAAGAGGGCAGCTTGATGAATGATCAATCCAGATCAGGACTCGGAGGATAAATTGGTGCAACGAATGGTAAAGTTTCTCACCTTTATTCATTTCATTGTATACACTATATATATTTACCATTTCATCACCAGTGACTTCAACAAAAATCATCTATGTGGATAACTACCTTCTAACAGCACCCTGTTTACTAATATCCCTAAATCATCTGATATTACTCTATGGGACAGGCCATCATCTTGTGAGCTTTTACCGGATTTTGCAGCCCAGCACAAGGTGCATATTAATCAGCAGTAGTTAGTACCACTTAACCCTCCCCCCACCATCCATCCCCATCCATCCCCTAAGGATCTTTCTTGCTGTTGACAGGTATTTTTTGGCTTGCATAGGACATTGATATCTTATCAACCAATTAAAATTAAAATCACCACACATTCATACTATTACCCTATTACCAGCCAACACTTAGCAAGATCCTTAAGCGTCCGGACATTGCTCTACGTTGTGTGTTATTTGTTTTTTGTTTAATGTATTGTTTTTTGTTTGTTCTGTCTGGCCCATCATCTAACTATATATTTAGTAATTGGGCCCCATTGGACCCAAGTATAATCAATCTATTTTTATTCTAATAAAGTTTGTTGCCTAACATGCTCAATGTATTTTTAACCATTTAATAAAGTGATTTACCTAATTCCTTGGCAATACAGCTAGTAATTTTTGATAATAAATATTCAATAAGTGTTGCTAGAGTAACCCCTTACCCGGACACTAGTACCGGGTGTTTCCCTTCTTTTTGTGCAATTATAATTACAGCATGAATTTACTATCCACTGGTCATTTAATATTTGACCATTCCCAGGTGTCTCTTGTTCCCACCTTCCCCTTCCTTTAGTTTAGTTTACTGTATATAAGTACCTGTAGTAAATAAATAACAATAAATAAAATAGGGGTCATGTTAGACAATAGACAAGATATGCAAAATATAGCACAGAGAAAGCCTGACCAATGGTAAGAAAGACAGTTTATTAATAAAAAGTTCGACAATCTAACATGTTTCAAGAGTCATGGGAAACTTTATTCATCAGGGCTATAAAACCTGAAATTGATAAAAAAAAACATAATCTATGAATGGGTTCCAAGTTTTTAGGTAAAATTATTAGTAATAATAAAAAGTCTATAGAAAAAACATCTCTAAAAACACACAATTATTAGCGCTCAGTAAAATAAAATAAAAACTTCAAAAAACATGGAAAACCTCACCGAAATACCACTATTTCTAATACAGTTTGCTGAAATCGATAGAGAGCTGAAAAATATAGTAAAAAAATGGTTACAGTGTATGGCAAGGCAAATTTATCCCCTCACCCCCCTCTGTCCCATCATTGGACTGTATAACCACTAACAGGTGATCGCTGCATGAGCGATTACATGCAAGTGGTTGTGATTAACTGCAGGACACGGCAGTCTCCCATTGCTTTTAAAGAGGCTCTTAATACTTGGGAACCCTCGCTGGGGTTCTCACATGTAAAGGCAGTCAGGCTAATTCGCAAGTATGAATGTGGCCTTATAGGAGCGCAATGCAATTGCATCTATGTATACAACTATGTTATTTCACTAGGTAATTGTTTATGGTTATGCTGCCACCCTGTGGTCATTGTTTGATTACACATCGTGTTCTGTAATTCTTTTTGTATGAGGTAATTTCCTCCTTCCTCATTTGCGGGTTTCCTTAGGCTGGGTTCACACTAGTGTGAATTGGATGCGGATTTCCCTGCATCCAATTTGCATGTCAGAGATTGTGACCGGCTCTCTATCGAGCCGGTTCACACATCTACGGAGCGCACATGGGGTCCTGCGCGTCTTTTGATCTGTTTCAGGTCCAAATTCAGCCCAAAATTTGGGCTGAAATCGGACCTGAAACGGTAAACAGGGATGCACCAGACCCCTGCTGTGAGATGCTCCGGTATGCAGTGTAAACCCAGTCTTATTGTTCCTACAAGACGCACATCGAGGCTTGGGAAATAAATATTCATATTGACCACTTTAAATACTGTAATGCATAAATCTATCACATCATATTGTTTGGCTAAACCCTTCTTTATACAATAAAGATATTTGTCTATGCCAAGTGTTTGGTAAGTTCAGCTGTCTGATGAACATTGTCTGCAGTAATTGTAGGCTACATGGAGGCCAAGCATAGAGATCTCAGGAAGGGATAAGTCACTATTACAACAATTGGACTCAGACTACTGGGGCAAGACCAAAGAGTGGTTGGGTCTTATAAAAAGGGCATGTTCGGTTCCACTATATTCAGGACAGGATATACCAGGTTTTTATAACTGAAATTCAGTTTACCCAAATGCTGTGTTTTCTATAAGTGACGTTCCTCTCCATTTCCTTTAGCAGTGTTCTGCTGCCCTCTTGTGTTTACCTTGTTTTATATTAAAAGTACATCTGTTCTGTGTTTTTACCTTGTTCATTAAATTCACCTATTAGCCGTACATAATCTGCTTTGAACAAAAAAACTCATCCTACTGACCACGTATGATGTTACCTATTTAGGGTTTAACGTGAAAAATGGTCACAGTCTGCAACCCTCCACCCTTAAATCGTCCCCACCCCACCACTCACAGAAACCAGCAGTTCTTTTCCCCACAGAATTCTGTCACAATCTGAGTTTGGCACAGATGTTCATGGCTTTGTACTCACAGCCACATTTTTAATCTGTAGTTTTAGCACCTAAACAGCCCAATTTGGAAAAAGAACTTTCTTGTGTATTGTAGTTTGATGTGAAATCATGCGATAACCGAAAATAATTCAAAAATGTTTCTGTAATTTATAGGTTCTCACTTCCTGGTCTTCTCCACAAGCACCTTCCAGGGAGATCTCTTGTCCTAATTGTGGGATCTTTGGGGAAAAAAGCTTTGTGTAATTTTACACATCGTATGTGCTTGATGAGGGGTATGACATCATACCCAGCAATGATGCACCTCATCTTGTGCATGTGCCATACCAGACTTCTTTTCTGTAAATGGTGACGTCAGTTTTCGACTGACAAGTGACTGTTTGGGGAGAAGGCAAGTAAGTACTACCCTGTTTCCCCGAAAATAAGACCTAGCGTGATTGTCGGTGATGGCTGCAATATAAGCCATACCCCCCCTAGTCAAAGTCCTTGTAGGTCTTCTTCTCGGGGTAGGGCTTATTTTCGGGAAAGCAGGGTAGGGCTTATTTGGGGGGGGGTAGGGCTTATATTGCAGCCATCACCAACAATCACGCTAGGTCTTATTTTCAGGGAAACAGGGTACTAGCTTTCTAAGTTTTAATTAGTAGAATGTATTTAGGTAGTTAGGTTTATTATGTATGTGTGTTGGGGGGGGGGGGGGGGGGGGGGTTCTGCTTTAAGCTAATGAGGTATTATATGATGATCAAGCTTACTTGATCAAGTATCAATGTTCGTTGAATATTTGAAGACATTTTTTCCTAATAATTAAATAATCCTATAAAAAAAACAGTATTAGCTGCTTCTGCAGGCACTCTAATAAAATAAAAATAAAATAAATAAATTGTAGTGATGGCTGCAATATAAGCCCTACCCCCCAAATAAGCCCTACCCTGTTTCCCCAAAAATAAGCCCTACCCTGAAAATAAGACCTACAAGGACTTTAACTAGGGCTTATTTGGGGGGTAGGGCTTATATTGCAGCCATCACCGACAATCACACTAGGTCTTATTTTCGGGGAAACAGGGTAGTAGTCAAAGTCATTGTAGGTCTTGACATTTTCAGCTGGGGGAGTGCGCTTGGTGATTTTGAAAAATAAAAGTAAGTCTTTCTATAAGAAGTCTCTCCAACACAACAGTTAAATAAAAGATAATGACAACATTGACTGTATACAAATAACAAAATGCTTTTGTAATATATCAAACCATAAGATAACATTTCCCCAAAAATTACTCTATCAATAATAATAATAAACTAATAAAATATTGACTATTCCATAGAATATATACACCTGACTATGGGTCAGAGAGAAATAATCTTTGAGTTTCTCAGTGGATCTGAGTCCCCTTTATTCAACTGTCCCTGGAATACCAGTATTAAATCTGAACTCCAGTATCAAAACAAAAACATACTCTTGCAGTGGGCCTCCTGCCCCTGGACTATAAGGGTTAAATGCTTGTTAAGTCTAGAGGTAGAGGAAGAAGGTGTAATACCTATATCCTCTCTAATGTCTAGTACACATGGGCCAAATGTCAGGAAACATTGGCCGGTTAAAAAAAACTGGCTCCAGATCAGCACTCTCAGCCAATGGCTGAGAGCACTGATCGGAGTGATCTGGCAGGGGAGCCGTCCCTATGTCAGAACACAACAGCTCAGCGGAAGAAATCACTGTACTAACGTCAGATCGCATTCAAACGGCTGGGTTAAATTAAAAAAAAAACTATTAGTGTGTACCAGGCTTTAGTCAGGCTTTAAACATTCATCTCCTCTCTCCGACACTCTCAGTCGTGGGCGGGACCTCTCCACTTTGCAGTTCTTTTGGTCCTGCTATGTACTGTATGTGACAACTTCAATGGGAGAATGCTGGCTGGATTGGGGAGCTTTGGAATAACAGTTTCACAGCATGGAGGAAGCTTGCATGAAGGCATAAGGTAAGTATTGCACCTTATTCATCTAGCCCCACACTGCCCACATTCAAGGGTATTTTGGTCCCCAGAGTCGGGCTTTAAAGCAGTTCGTTAAAACAGAGTAATATAAAAATCACAATAATATAGAGTACAAAATAAGTATGGGGGTCTATTTATCAATGACTTGATGGGTAATATGCCCAAATTCTTTGGTTAACATTCACCCTTTATACTGTATTTGGTCAAATTAGTAGACATTTGCCTAAAGTTGGCACAGTAAAAACTAAATTCCCTGACATCAGTTTTTCAACAGGAAAAAGTATTTACTGTAACATTCGTGCACACACTCAGGAGACACAGCTGATCAGTGATGGGGGTGTGGGGTCACTGGGAATGGCCCTAGTACCATGTGATCACTGTGATAAGTCACAGTAATCATATGTCCAGTAGAAAAAAAAGGTCTATCATTTATGACACCATTGCTTTCTACTGTGATCTCTGTAATTGGTCACAGCAATTACATGGTACAGGGCCATTCATTGCAGCCCTGTACCATGTGATAGCTGTGGCCAATCACAGCAAGCACAATAGTAAAAAATGGCATCATGAATGGAAGCCAAACACAGTTAACTGCTTGCCGACCAGCCGCCATTGGCGAACCACCATAGCTGTTATTTTGAGGGGACCGCAAATTTACAGTGTTATACAAGCTGTACACTCACTACTTTACAAAGTTTCATTTCTTCAGTGTTGTCACATGAAACGATGTAAGAAAAAAATTTACAAAAAAGTGAGGGGTTTTGTGAGATACTGTGTGTGTATATGTATGTGTGTATATATATCTATATCTATATAGATATAGATCTATATAGATATAGATCTATATCTATATCTATATATCTCTCTCTCTCTCACTATATATATATATAGATATAGATATCTATATCTATATCTATATCTATATCTATATCTATATCTATATCTATATATATATAGATATATCTATATCTATATCTATATATATATCTATATATATAGATAGATATATCTATATATATAGATAGATATAGATATATCTATCTATCTATATAGATATAGATATATATATATATATATTTATACATACACAGTGGGGACGGAAAGTATTCAGACCCCCTTAAATTTTTCACTCTTTGTTATATTGCAGCCCTTTGCTAAAATCAGTTAAGTTCATTTTTTCCTCATTAATGTACACACAGCACCCCATATTGATAGAAAAACACAGAATTGTTGACATTTTTGCAGATTTATGAAAAAAGAAAAACTGAAATATCACATGGTCCTAAGTATTCAGACCCTTTGCTCAGTATTTAGTAGAAGCACCCTTTTGATCTAATACAGCCATGAGTCTTTTTGGGAAAGATGCAACAAGTTTTTCACACCTGGATTTGGGGATCCTCTGCCATTCCTCCTTGCAGATCCTCTCCAGTTCTGTCAGGTTGGATGGTAAACGTTGGTGGACAGCCATTTTTAGGTCTCTCCAGAGATGCTCAATTGGGTTTAAGTCAGGGCTCTGGATGGGCCATTCAAGAACAGTCACGGAGTTGTTGTGAAGCCACTCCTTCATTATTTTAGCTGTATGCTTAGGGTCATTGCCTTGTTGGAAGGTAAACCTTCAGCTCAGTCTGAGGTCCTGAGCACTCTGGAGAAGGTTTTCGTCCAGAATATCCCTGTACTTGGCCGCATTCATCTTTCGATCAATTGCAACCAGTCGTCCTGTCAGTGCAGCTGAAAAACACCCCCACAGCATGATGCTGCCACCACCATACTTCACTGTTGGGACTGTATTGGACAGGTGATGAGCAGTGCCTGGTTTTCTCCACACATACCACTTAGAATTAAGGCCAAAAAGTTCTATCTTGGTCTCATCAG
The DNA here is from genome assembly GCF_042186555.1 of Aquarana catesbeiana. NCBI lineage: Eukaryota > Metazoa > Chordata > Amphibia > Anura > Ranidae > Aquarana > Aquarana catesbeiana. The sequence goes on along the minus strand of NC_133331.1, from coordinate 273,032,287 downwards.
ACCAAAGAATCTTATTTCTCACCATCTTGGAGTCCTTCAGGTGTTTTTTAGCAAACTCCATGCGGGCTTTCTTGTGTCTTGCACTGAGGAGAGGTTTCCGTCAGGCCACTCTGCCATAAAACCCCGACTGGTGAAGTGTTGCAGTGATGGTTGACTTTCTACAAGTTTCTCCCATCTCCAGACTGCATCTCTGGAGCTCAGCCACAGTGATCTTTGGGTTCTTCTTTACCTCTCTTACCAAGGCTCTTCTCCCCCGATAGCTCAGTTTGGCCGGACGGCCAGCTCTAGGAAGGGTTCTGGTCGTCCCAAACGTCTTCCAAACGTCTTAGGAACCTTAAGTGCAGCAGAATTTTTTTGTAACCTTGGCCAGATCTGTGCCTTGCCACAATTCTGTCTCTGAGCTCTTCAGGTAGTTCCTTTGACCTCACGATTCTCATTTGCTCTGACTTGCACTGTGAGCTGTAAGGTCTTATATAGACAGGTGTGTGGCTTTCCTAATCAAGTCCAATCAGTATAATCAAACACAGCTGGACTCAAATGAAGGTGTAGAACCTTCTCAAGGATGATCAGAAGAAATGGACAGCACCTGAGTTAAATATATGAGTGTCACAGCAAAGGGTCTTAATAATTAGGACCATGTGATATTTCAGTTTTTCTTTTTTAATAAATCTGCAAAAATGTCATTGTCAACAACTCTGTGTTTTTCTGTCAATATGGGGTGCTGTGTGTACATTAATGAGGAAAAAAACGAACTTAAATGATTTTAGCAAATGGCTGCAATATAACAAAGAGTGAAAAATTTAAGGGGGTCTGAATACTTTTGTCCCCACTGTATATATATATATATATATACATACTGCTTAGATCTCTAGGTCTTTGTCCTGGAATATGTCGCAGGAAGTTCCAAGGTTCCCAGGATATAGCTGGGAGGCGCTGGTTAAATAAAGCAGTGTCTTATGAAACCAGGAAGTGGAAAAAAGAGTAATTGTAAGAACCCAAAAATGTTTAATGAATGTAAGACGATTTCATATCCACACGCAGAGCTGTATGGTGTTGTGCCACTTTAAGAATGACTGCAGCATTTCAAGTGAAAGTCAACTCTGGGCTTCCCCACTTTCTGTGCCCTCCCCTTGAGGCCTCCTGAACAGTGTTTTCTGCTTTTATATATTTTTTCAATTACCTTGCTGATATGACAGCAGCACTGCTCTCTCAATACAGTGCAGATTGGTGGGGCCATGACAACCTTCACTCTCAGTTTTCCTTTATCCCTTGGTCATATGTAGTTTCAAAACTTTACATTGATCAACGAACCTTCCACAGCAAGTACAGCTTTGCAGACCTTGAAAGGGACTATGTCATCATGGAGTCCCAACTAAAGCAGCCTGTTAACCACTTCAGCCCTGGTAGATTTGGCTGCTCGGACAGATCGAACACTTTTGACACATTTTTGGGACCATTAACAATTATACAGCGATCAGTGCTATAAAAATGCACTGATTACTGTGTAAATGTCACTGGCAGGGAAGGGGTTAACACTAGGGGGGCAATCAAGGGGTTAACAGTGTTCCCTGGACACGCCGGTCACACACATTGGCACCCCCGCAGTGCAGCGGCGCACACGCACCTGCTGTCCCGCTTAAAGGGACGAATGTACAGCTACGATGGTTCGCAGGATCGTGCCGACCTGCTGCAGTATAATGACGGCGGCTGGTCGGCAAGTGGTTGAAAAAAGATGCCATATACTTACCCTTTCAGTGGCCATCTTCTATTATAAACTACTTTTACTTAAGTTTGGACCAGTGGCGGCTGGTGCTCAATATTTTTGGGGGCGGGCGGGACACGGACAGGAAGGCCACTACCCAATCCATCCCCGCGCAGTAGATGAGAAGGCAGCAATCAGAGGCCTCCTTACCTTAGGAGGCAGATGAAGAGGATCCGGGGTAGGGCTGTTGCTCCTCGCTCCGTTGCTTCTCCTCTCGGAGCAACAGGAAGTGGGTCCTGAGACCTGATTGGCCAGGAGTCCTAAGACTCCCTGGCTAATCGGATCTCAGGACCCGCTTTCTGATTGGCTGGGAGGAGAATCAGGAAGACAATAGTGAATATTAATTTGCTATCGTCACACAACTGGGTGGGCTCAGGGCGCAGTGCTCTGCTCCCCGAGCTCACCCTCTTTCAAAGCCTTTTTAAAAGCCTCAGGCTCTAACCATGTACTTAAAAAAAAAAACATTGAAATCCATGCGCCTGGCTCCCTGCATGTAGATTACGTGACGGGTGCATGGATTAGTGGGGTGGCGCCACTGCCCCCCTTATGGACGGGCTGCCACTGATTTGACCCCATACTGTAGGGGTCACTCTATTATTCTAGATGTCAAATATTTAGATATTCAGGAAGAATTCAAACAGACAGGTTCTCTAGCTTTTTCTAGCTCTTCGTACATGTGACTAGAGTATTTTTCTATGATATTATGGTAAAGCTCTTCCCACAAGAGCACAAAAGGATTGAGATCTGGGGATTCTCACAGCCAGTCTATTAAATGCCTCTAGCGACCAGCATTTGGGATTTGTATTTTACTTGTCCCTGACAACACTGTGAGTCTATGAACATAGAGACGGCTTGGGAGCAAGCCCGTATAAGTGCTCCCACAGAAGAGGAGGATTGGGGCTGCTTTGTGCAAAACCATTGCATAGAGCAGGTAAGTATGACGTGTTAGTTATTTTTAAAAAATAAGGGTTTACACAACAATAAAGAAGCCCTTTTTTAAAGAAGACCTGAAAATGGATTTTATTGGGTTGCAAAACTACTTGGTAACTGGGGACTGCAAAGTTGAAAATTGCTTTCAGGTTCTCTTGAAACATACAAGGCATACAGGCATACGCAGACGTGAAACTATTTGCCAAGTTTCTGGCTTCCATTTATCCTACCATGTCCCAGCCTGGGTTGGCCTGGACCAAGTGGGGTTTGTCCCTGCTAGAGAAGCCAGGGACAACACGATTAAAGCGATTAACTTACATTACTGGCTTACATCCTTGCAACAAGAGGGTTTTTTTCTTGCGTTGGATGTGGAGAAGGCTTTCGACAGGGTGGCATTGGACTGCATGGATGCGGTTTTGGGCTCAATAGGGATTGGACCGTGTATGCAGACCTACATTATGTTCCTGTATACTAACCCTAGAGCGAAAGTCAAAGTCAACGGCCACCTATCGGACGCCTTCTCCATCCACAATGGGACTAGGCAAGGATGCCCCTTGTCCCCCCTATTATATATTCTTTCGCTTGAACCCCTCCTTCGCTGTATCCAGGCCAACTCAGACATTAGGGGCATACGAGTGCGGGAACGGGAATTCAAAATTGCCGCTTTTGCGGACAATGTACTCTTCTTCCTCACTTCCCCCCTGACATCCCTACCAAAACTTCTGCTAGTCCTAGACCAATTTCAAAAACTTTCAAATTTAAAAATCAATTATACCAAATCATTTGCATTGAATGTCTCCTTACCCCCAGATTTAGTTAAACCAATGCCAGCTCAACTTTCCCTTTCAATGGAAGTTGGATGCCATTCAGTACCTAGGTCAACTACCTGTTGACTTATCACAACTATATAGTAGGAACTTTCTGACGGAACTACAAAAGATAAGACAGGACAAATGGGACAAATCGAATATCTCCGGTTTTGGGTGATCGTCCATCTTCAAAATGATAGTTCTTCCACGCCTTCTATATAAAATTCAAACCTTACCAATTCACTTGCCTACCTCCTTTTTTGGCATGTACAAATCCATCTGTCGTGCCTTCATATGGCACAAGAAAACTGCGAGAATAAGCTGAGCTAATTTGACATTACCGAATGAAGGTGGAGGCATTGGCCTCCCCGACATACAGCGATATTATTTGGCAGTCCATCTAGCGCACATAGTTGATTGGAAAATACATAGCCATTGCAAGGACTGGGTGGGCCTGGAGAATCTGGTCTCGAATGCTGACCTACGATACCTACTGTGGATAACTAAGGAACATATAGCTCCCCCGACCTTGGCACACCCACTTATTGGTCCCACCCTCAATGCCTTTAGTAGGGCTTACGCCAAACATGCAGTTTCCGCAAAAATATGCCCCATTACCCCAGTTCGTAACAACCCAGACTTTCCTCCGGGTTTAGCAAGAACCTTTGTGGAGACTGAATGGCCATATGCCGAAATGCTAGCTAAGCATTTCTTCTGTAGAGGCCGCTTCTTGCGCCAAACTGAACTTGCAGATTTCTCCAATACGGGTTAGTTCCCGTTTTGGTCCTATATCCAGCTTAAGCACATTTTAGATGACCCAGCACGTAGAGGAGATTTCGCCAAGAACCCTACAATATTGGAGTCACTGTGTTCAAGCGCACCCCCACAGAGACATGTTATCTCAGCACTTTATGCTTCACTTCATGAAAAAGCACCAGAAAGTTTACGCTCGGAACATGCCTATTGGGAGTCGGCGCTTGGCAGGGATATAGAGGAGGGAAGTTGGGACAGGATCAATTTCTATCTCCACAAGGGTTCTTTAAAGGTTTCAGTACAAGATAAAAATTGAAAAATTGAGAACACGCTGGTAAAGAACACCAGACATAATACACAAATTTTCATCTACTGTGCCGGAGCAATGCTGGCGATGTGGCAGGGAGACGGGCTCATTCCTTCATATTTGGTAGAGTTGCCCGTCATTGCAACCTTACTGGCGGAAAGTTAATGAGGTGATAATGAAGGTATCCTCCCTCCCGTTGGAATATTCTTCGGCACAGTATCTCTTACACTTATCTGAGATACCTAAAAAGCAATACCATAAATCGATCGCATTACATATGATCAATGCGGCTAGGATGTGCGTACCAACTCATTGGCGATCGGTGTCTGTACCGACAATGTCCGAATGGATCCACCGGATTAATCGGATTGCGGAGATGGAGGAGCTGATCTATACTTCACTAAATAAAATCTCTACCTTTACTGCGATATGGGGTGCAAGGACATCCTTTAAGGCTTCTCAGTCTTACCTGGAACTTACTAAAGGCTAACTTAGTACCACGCTAACGGTGACTCACATGTATGGTCCCCCAAAATAGGCGACGGAGAGGGCAGCTGGTGATAATCTCACCCCCTCTTCCTTTCTTTGTTCCGCTCATTCCCTGAAGGACCATCCCCTATGCTCTAGCTGATCTTACCCCCTCTTCCCCCCCCTTCCACCTCCTCCCCACCCCTTCCCCCCCTTTTTTTTTTGGCCTTGCCCATAAAGTTATTGTTTTGTCTGTAAATGTGAAGGATTCATGGAATCCGCTTCTTTGTGTATTACTTGCATACATTTAATAAAATGTTTGTGGAAAAAAAAAAAAAGGCATACAGGCTTTTTTGGAAACATTATTTTATTTGAAAAAAAAAATGTTTCTCCATAAAAAGCTTCTGAAGTGTGCGCGTTTTATACAGTCTCTTCAACCTCACATGGAACACAGATAATGCACGAAGGACTTGCCTAACTAAACAGACCTTTGCACCATACACATACTAGATAGTGAACTGAAGTAGCTAACTCACAGAACATGAACATTACACTGGGTTCATTTTTTCATTTACTACCACGATTACACCAATGTATTTGACATTGAAACATTTAGTTAACTTACACTGAAAGTCAAAGGGGCTAGATAGCAGACCCATTAGCCACAAACTAGGAATTAAAGACCAACTTAAATATTATTTTTGGTTGAGCACTAGTGGACTGAACAATTGCTTTATGGCTCGTTTGGAAATCTAACATCTATAATTCCATAATGTAGGCATCTGTCATATATAGGTTCCTAAATTATCTGATTATTCTGCATTATGAAAAATCCTAAAGGAGGCAGTGATGCCAATATTCAGCTTTCTAAGGCTGCTGAATTTAATGTAGAAATCTTACAAATTGACTCCCTAAAGATGACCACAAACCAGTTAGATTTTCCTAAGGTTATACCTAAGAGACCAGCAGAATTTACAAATAACTTTGTAGAGCGAGGGTCTAACAAAACAATCTATTCAGTTTATGTTTGATCAGGTAAGCCCTTGAACCAAATAGTTGATGGATACATTTTGCTGATCTAACAGATGAAAATGAATCAGAATCTAACTGGTGTATGGCCCGAAATAAGAGATATAAGAAGCAGCTTCACAGCATCCACACAAAACTGAAATATAATTATCATATGAAGTTAACCTCTGACAACTTCTTTCCTATTGGAGAATTTGGAGGGTTGTAGCCCTTTTGTGTATTAGCAGCTGTAGTCTCTTTTAACCATAAAGATGCTCAATGTTATTAGTATAAATGGCAACTGTCCCTGTCTTGACAGTCAACATTTCCTAATTTGTGTAGGAAGGTTTTAGAAACATGGATGTGGTTTGCCAAGATATGTAAAGATAATGTGGAATGTTGTTGGCCTTAAAGCAAAAATCCATCTTTAACCACCCCCAAACCTCCTCCATGGAACCCCCCTTGAATGTTTTTTTTAAAAACATTCTTATACATACCTTTTTGATGCAGTGACTATAATTGAGAAATTTTGAGTTCCACTTTTAATACCCTTGATATTTACAATTTGAGATATTGTAGGAGATTCTTATAGAATTGAGATTTGAATAATATGAATATCATCACAGCTATGTAGGATCTGGTCACAAAACTCTATGCTGCACAAAGCAAAAGAAGAATTTGTGTTTTGCTGGGGCAGGAAGAGCCCCTAATATGAGTTTTGGTAGCAGTCCTCTGATCCCATTTTGTCTATGCCAACAGGAAGTGTAAAAAGTACTTGAAGTTAAAGGTTTGTATCTACACAGTAAACCATGCATTCACAGTTGACCATGAGGACATATTGGTTTGCATGTTTTTGGTCACTACCCTAAACTAGGAATAAGCCCTAATTTGTTGTATTTGTGTTAAAAGTAATGTAATGTAATTGTCTGCTGTACAGTGTTCTGGTGGAGGACATTAGGTTCATCTTGACTGACTGGTTAACCTGTCTACATAAAATAACAATTTTAATAATCATTGAATAATAATTTAACAGCTTATTTTATTTTACTCTTCCTTACTTCAGTCAAATTTAAACAGAACATGGGTTCACTACTTATGTGATTGTTTGTTCTGGGTCAGTGACTCAGAAAGTAGTGAAAGCAAGGATAAGGGTGACAGCCCCCCACATGCATCTACAAAAACTGGATACAAGCGCCAAAATATTTGAGGTGGGTGGAGGTAGTATGGGGAGCAATGAATGTAGATTAATGAATGTAGGGTGTAAAGCAGGTTCTTTTCCATATTTCCAGTTCTTGAAAGTTCTTGTTTCAGTGACTTCCTGAAGCCATGGCTTGATTTTGCATCTATGTCTACGTACCTATAAAGTTTTTATGATAGCAACATTTATTAAAACTAGGATGCAGGAACATGTTGCAAGTCTGGAAAGCAGCTAGAACCTAGATCAGCCTTTCTCAACCTTTTCAACACAGAGGAACCCTTAAAATAACTTTCCAGTCTCAGGGTCCCCCTGCTACAAATTACTATATCTGCAATGCATGATACATTCAATGTAATGGTCAGTGGAAAGAATGGAAAGAATACTTCTTACACTTGTGGTCATTGGGAAGAATTACCTCTTTACAGAAAGCTAAAAAGATCAATGGTGTCTGTGGAAACTTATCAGAGAGCCAGAAATTGCCTATTGCTCAAGGAACCCCTAGCAATGTCTGGAGGAACCCTAGGGTTCCATGGAATCCTTGTTGAGAAACCCTGAACTAGACTTCCAAGCCTAGATGATGGATGTTAAAATGGTTCTAAAGGCTGAAGGTTATTTACCTTCATGCATTTTATGCATGAAGGTAAAAAAAAAAATACCTGTGTGCAGCAGCTGCTTGCTCTGGGCACTTGGAAGGAGGGAGGGGCCAGGAGTGCTGGCAGGGGACCCAAGAAGAGGAGGATAGGGGCTGCTCTGTGCAAAACCATTGCAAAGAGCAGTTAAATAGAATATGCTTGTTTTTGTTTTTTTGTTTTTTTCAAACTTGTCTTTATTATCACTTTACATTACATTCTAAGCTTACCTCTGACCTTTGCACCTCTTCACAGAATATTTGTGGAGTTTAAAGGGCTGGTCACATAAAACATTTTGGTTAGAGGCTGTTGTCATTAGTATAAGTATTTCATATAAGGTGTACTGAGAATATATGGATATGCTTTTTTGTTTTGTCAAAACAGAAACTTAGGACATACACAGGCTTATTCAGCAAAGCAGTGCAACAAACAATGATGTATAATAACTCAAATGGGCTACTGGACTTTACTTTCATTACTGAATAAGCAATACATTGTGAAGCTTAGGACCCTTCTCATCTTTTTCCTTGTATTTGAGCAGCTAGGACTTCCTTGGCTTTCAGCAGAGCTGTTTCAGATGGAACGTTTAAATCGGGTAGTAACCCTTTGCCTTCCCAAGATGCACCAGGGTCTTCAGTGGCTGATCGAGATGTGGGGATGGTGAGGTACAGGTGCGTATCATCCACATGATAGGTCTGGGGGGGATGGCAACCTCCACTTGTTTTTTCTCCAATAATATATGCCCGTCCTAGTCTCTTCATGATATATACAAATTCCTCTGCAGCACCTTCTGTCACTGAGCTGGTTAGTATGACTAGAGGTTTCTTGGAGCCAAACGAAGAACCTGCAAAGGAAATATAGAGAGACTTACAATAATGAAACTGATCACTAGTTCGTATATGAGTGAATCAGCTATTTGCTCTTTATTGTGGTTTTGGGAACCTGCTTCCTCTTCTCTGTCATTGAAGTATGTTAATTTGATACCTTCTATGTATGTTAATTTGATACCTCCTATGGTAAGATGCTTGAAGGAGTCCTCAAATTATCAAGTTTCTGCTGACGTTCTTATGTGGATTCCCAATCTAAGTGTCATACACTTTGATCATGTATGCTTGTTTTAGTGTGTTTAGTTATAATTTTTTAATTGCTGGCCTCAGCTTTGCAACTGGTTCCTGATTCTCCTTACTAGTACATTAGTTCTATGTACATCCAAGACTTTAAAAAGGAAGTTAAAGCTTATCTGGGCGGCACAGTGGTGTAGTGGTAGCTATCTCGCCTAGCAGTAAGAAGGGTCACTGGTTCAAATCCCAACCACGACACTACCTGCTTGGAGTTTGCATGTTCTCCCTGTGCCTGCGTGGGTTTCCTCCGGGTACTCCGGTTTCCTCCCACACTCCAAAGACATGCTGGTAGGTTAATTGGATCCTGTCTAAATTGTCCCTAGTATGTATGAATGTGAGTTAGGGACCTTAGATTGTAAGCTCCTTGAGGGTAGGGACTGATGTGAATGTACAATGTATATGTAAAGCGCTGCGTAAATTGACGGCGCTATATAAGTACCTGAAATAAATAAATAAATAAATCTGGGAACCCTGGGCTACCTATATGAAAGTTGCCCTTTGATCCGGCATATATCTTTCTATTATATTGTATCTTGACATTGTAAGCTGTCTCCTGCACAGGTATCTCCCCCTTCTACTGTTCTCTTATATTCCATCTTCACCTTCCATTGATTCTCTTCCTTCTATCAACGCGTTTCTCTCCTAACTCTTTACTGACTACAATTACCTCAGAGTTTCGGGAACCTTTCCCGGATTCTCTGGCCAATTAGTAGGTGGTCTCTTATGTTGGATGTTTGCGACCCTATTGCAATACTCAATTTTTCCCAAGGGAGCAGGCCTCCTAATATTATCGGGCCTTGACTGCGCAGCTATATTCAATATTGTGCAATAGGGTCACAATACCCATTTTTGTTTGTTCTTTATCAACTGTCCCCAAGTTACAGACAACAATTTGGATGTTGTATGGTTTAATCAATTTGGGGTATATTTTACCATTTGGTATACCTTCAGTGGCAATAAGTAGTCTCACTTACAAATTCCTCTCCATAGTAGTCCCCCTCGAGACTCTTGAAGCGCAGGAATATTGGTTATAATGTTGCTACGACACCTCAAATGTGTTTTACCCCATTCGATTCCTTCTTTTTGGTCAATTTTACTGAATATTAGTTGTACTTTTATTTTACTCATGGCAACCAATGACATTTCTCATTCTGTACTGAATGTCTATATTTTTGCTTTAATTCAATAAAAATATTGAAACATAAAAAGGAACTTAACTCCAGATGCTGTATCCAAAAATTCAGAACGAGGACAAAGGACTAGTCACCAACATTGCTTGTAATCTTCCTGCAGTTGACCTTCCCCACTTACTGATGTACCATGCCTTGTTCTACATTGTTTTCTGTGTAAAGGCAGCCACCTTGGTAGAGACAAGGCTATGCTTCCTCAAGTCAGAGCCTCCAGCAAAGAGAACAATGAGGAGCATCACTATATCTCACTCCAGATCTCCTGAGACTAGCAGTCAGAAGCCTAAAGCATATCTATATTAACTTTAAAATCATATGTTCATTACCAGATCAACTTTCAATTATTTCTAGCCTAATCCTATTAATCTGAATGATCTTGATGTTTAAAAAGTACATTTTGAAGAATCCCACACATTCACTTCCATGCAGTGACACATATTTACTATGCCTGAATAGCCACTGCAGTGTCACACATTTCTCAAAGCCTTCTGTCTGTGCTACAGAGGTGTTTTAGGAGGCGGTCAGTGTATGAAACACACCATATGTGACATCAACACCGAATGCAGGCAGTAAGGCAGTAAGGTACCACGGAATATGTAGTCCTAAAAATTGAAGGTAAGGTAAAGAAATTGGCAGAGGAGAAGCCACAAATGATCCAGGGAATCCAGAAAGGTCTGGATAGAGATGGCCAGCAGACAGGTAGCACTTACAACATGAAAGTAGATTTTTCAAGTAAACCTATATTGGATTGTCAAAAATAACTATTGTTTCTAATACTATAACAAAGCTGATGTTATAAAATGAATGTCTGTGCTGTGACTTATGATATTCTTTAACCACTTCCCGACCAGCCGCTGGAAGAATGGCACGGCTGGGCGAAACGACGTTATGTAACGTTGCTTCACCCTGTGGCCACTAGGGGCCTGCGCCACGCTCCCGCGATCACCGCTGGGCTCCCGCGATCGCTGGTGACACACCGAGAATCGGGATCTGTGTGTGTAAACTGTTCATGCAAAGTATGAACAGCGATCTGTCATCTCCCCTAGACAGTCCCCTTCCCCCTTCAGTTACAACACAGAGAGGGAACACAATTAACCCCTTGATCGCCCCCTAGTGTTAACCCCTTTCCTGCCAGTGACATTTTTACAGTAATCAGTACATTTTTATAGCACCGATCGCTGTATAAATGCTAATGGTCCCAAAAATGTGTCAAAAGTGTCCGATGTGTCTGCCATAATGTCGCAGTCCCGATAAAAATCGCTGATTGCCGCCATTACTAGTAAAAAAAAAAAAATAATAATAAAAATGCCATAAAACTATCCCCTATTTTGTAGACGCTATAACTTTTGCGCAAACCAATCAATATACGCTTATTGTGATTTTTTTTTTACCAAAAATATGTAGAAAAATACATATCGGCCTAAACTGAGAAAAAAATTGTTTTTTTATATATTTTTGGGAGATATTTATTATAGCAAAAAGTAAAGAATATTGTGTTTTTCTCAAAATTGTCACTCTTTTTTTGTTTATAGCTCAAAAAATAAAAACCGCAGAGGTGATCAAATACCACCCAAAGAAAGCTCTATTTGTGGGAAAAAAAGGACGTCAATTTTGTTTGGGTGCAACATCACAGGACCGCGCAATTGTCAGTTAAAGCGATGCAGTGCCGAATCGCAAAAAGTGCTCTGGTCAGGAAGGGGGTAAAATCTTTCGGGGCTGAAGCAGTTGAAGGGTAACTCCACTTTCGCAGGGAAAAAAAAAATAAAGAAAACATAGTATAGCATATACAATTGCTACACAAATCATAATGTATTTGAATGTTATTAAAAATTACCTTTCCTTTTCAATCTGCACCCACTGTAATTTTCTGAAAATGAAATGCAATATAGCTACCTGGAGGTGTTCTGTACACAGAATGTGTACAGAACACCCCCCAGAAACATAATTTCCTGCTTATGTGATTGGCTCACTGATTTTCCCAGAAGTCTGCACAAGATACAAGTCAAATTTCAGGCATCCCTTGGAACAAAAATTTAATTTTGGTGATATATTCCCAATAGGAACACATCTAAAGGGATGCAGGCCCAGCAGCTTTCCTCATTACTGCCCTGTAGGTGCAGCAGCTGATTGATAATGATGAAACCACTCCCATTATACTCACTTTCCCACATGGGCACAGAGAAACACACATGGATTTCTTCAGAATAGCAAAAGAAAGGAATCTGCAACAAAGTTTGTAAAAATCCTTGCAACGTACATATATTTTACCCAGGGGGGCAATGTTTTTTTTCTCAACAAAATTGGAGCCAAGGACGCCTCCCTCCTGCGGTGCACGCCTACGTGACATTGGTGAGCGTGTGATGGCCCTGCCTTATAGGCTTCACCCAGGGACGTCAGATTCACTTTGTCGTTGCTCATTTTGGTTCACTACATGAATCACCTTGGATCCCTGGACCCTATGAACTGATCACTGTCTAATTGGTAATTAGAATTCACCTCTAGTTGCACTGCACTGTTAGATTGTTTTATGCAAACTTTCTTGGTAATACGTTTATATCCTTATCACTTTTCAACTCTTTACACCTTTTTATTCAACCTTTCTTGGTGATGCGTTTTTATCCTTATCACTTTTCACTTCTTACACCTTGGCTACCACCAATACTTTCTAGTACTTCCATCCCCCTGTTTTTTACTGAGCACAGGATACCTTGCACATGTCATACTATAACTATATAAAATATATATACATATATTTTTTTCAGAAGTCCTTCATTGATGGTCTCAGCACTTATGGTCACCCTGACTACTTCAATTTCTTGAAATCTGTCTCCACTGGATGATTTTCTTGCTGCACAGCAGGCCACTCACTTCACTTCACCCCGTTGGAGATGCCCCCTTTTGGGGGTCCCCGATCTACAGTGCCACACTTTTTTATTATATAGTCAACCTTGTAAGTATGGTAGAGAGTGGGCTTTTATACTTGGTTTTATTTTATTTTATTTTTTATGATTTTTCTTGTTTTCTTGGATAGGATCAGACCATACAGCAACTCCTTCTATTAGATTTTATTGAACCCACGTGCATGCTCCCGAAGAGTGGATCAATCCACGAAATGCATAGAGCTATTATATGACGTGTCCCTATGATTCAATTGATATCTGTCAGTATGTATAATTTCTTATATTAATTGTTTATGATCATGTGGCAACCCGTCTACATTGTATATAGATATACATTTTTATGAATTGTACCAGTTATTATAATTGTATTGGATATACACTTACTCACGATTATGTGTTTGTCTGTTAATTTATACAATAAACTGAATTCTTTATACCTACGTGCTTCATTCAAAGTCCCAATCCCCTTTCCCCTCTTTTTTTTACATATAGATAGGGATGGAGGCAATTGACCTTACTTATGCTTTAATTTTACACTGCAGATATGCAGCTATGAGGCTGTAGGCACCCTCACATATTAGTATGTGCATTGCTATTGTTAACAAGAAATTTAAGACAAAAAGGTAAATTTCCCAGAGTAGGCACAGTTAATAATCTTACATTTTTGATCCAACATAGCAAGCTTCACGTTTACTTTAACCATCTGCTCTCTGGAAGGTTTACCCCCCTTCATGACCAGGCCATTTTTTGCAAGACGGCACTGTCTTACTTTAACTGAAAATTGTGCGATCGTGCAACACTGTACCCAAATAAAATATATGTCCTTTTTTTCCCACATCTAGCCCTCTGATGACATGGGCACAAAAGCTTGCACATGTTCAGTCATTTTTTTTTGTGAGTAATAAGGTTCCTTGTGATCTTGTGAGATTTAGCATGTATGTCATTGACGGGCAGGTAAGTGTAACCCGGACTGTCAATGATGCACGCACAAAATCCAACACATGTTCAGTATTCGATTATGGAGTGTAATACGTTTTCCCATTGCCTGTAAATCACCGTGATCATGCATCTGTGAAATGAGATCTCCTGGGAAGGTAGTGGTGGCCTGACCTTCCCAGGGGACATCTGTACGACCAGGGCTACGTCACCCCTGCCTATAGGAACCTGGAATTGCAATTTCAGCAAGTCTGTTCTAACTGGCATCTGGGGCTCTATCATACTAAATATCCCTCAGGATCCTTCCAAATGCATTAATCTAGCACTTCATTCAGCAATACTAGACTCTAATGAAAAGGAACACATTGAAACCCCAAAATGCATTGGCTTTGTATGACACATTATTTTGAATAACTTTTCTTTTTGTACACCAAGCAATAAAAACTTGACAGAAGTTCTAACACTTCTACATTCTTTTTGAAACAGAAGAAAATGTTTTGGCATTACATATACTTTAGGGGTACACATTTTGCATCCTACCTGCGAGCTGAGGCATGGTCCACACATCTGTAACCGCATTGGCAGACCGGCTGTAGACTTTATCAAGGAGAATAGGGGTCTCTTCATCAAAGAAGTAAGAGCAGAATGCTGGAATAGAGTTTGTGGGACCTCCGATGTTAAATCTATGAGCAAGAAAAAGTTTATTGTTTTTTTTTTGTTCCTCATGGCATAAGTCCTGAAGTTCTGAGTCTCCCCTCTATCAAAATATCTCATAACTTACGACACCGAGAACCCTCCAGATTAAATCTTTTGTAAATCAAAGAAGTGTTTTTTCTTCAAATCTACGAACCCCGACTCCTTTTGAGTAGTAATGCCCTAATACTAAAGGGCTTATCATAATGATTTTTACCTCTGTTCTTGAGAAATTGGCACCTCTCCCACAATCATATATGACTAAATGGGAAAGTGATATAGGTGAAGAAAAAGATTGGTGTCATATCTGGCACACCACAGACCATTTTTCCATCAATACTGCTGCAATTGTATACACCCCTCCCAAAACGCTCTGACCATTGAAATAAATGGGCAGCGCTGCCGAAGCGCCTGCAAAGTGATTTGGCAGCGCCGCAACACGGACGCTTTTAACCCTTTATTCGACTGCTAGCAAGGGTTAAAATCACCACACTAGCGGCTGAAAAGTGATGGTAAAACGACAGTAAAGCGCTGCTAAAACTAGCGGCGCTTTACTGCTAAGGTGGCAGTGCTACAGTGTGAAAGGGGACTAAGTGAAAATGTCCAAATTGGGCCCAAAGTGTCAATATTTTGTGTAGCCACCATTATTTCCCAGCACTGTCTTAACCCTCTTGGGCATCTGAGGGTTCACCAGAGCTTCACAGGTTGCCACTGGAGTCCTCTTCCTCTCCTCCATGAACATCAAAAGAGAGAATCCTAGTATTGAAGTACCTAATATACAGGGTGACTCTGTAGGTACTTTAAAAATTGATTGTGCCAACGTCCCTGACAATAAGTTGGAAATATCAAAAGACTAGAAAATTTGGGACTTTGAAGGCACAAGTATGAGCTACACAACGTATATATATAAAAGAAAGGTTTAAATTTTATTTATAATCTACAAAAAGACATAGAGAGAATAGACAAAACATCATTAAAAACACGACAGGTCTAGACATACATAACATGTTCTAACACCATTGAGGATCCTATTCTGCAGTTGGAAATATATCCCTGAGAATTTGTATAACATTGGTGATCCAAATGAAGGAAAAAAAGAGGGTAAACTTCCCCTAAAATAGTTGAAGGAAGGGGAGTGCTGCAGGTCTGGTGTTTCCAGAATGGTGTATTCTCCAATTGCTCATTGCTCTACATGTTTCACGTTGACAAGGAACGCTTCTTCAGGAGCTAGAGATTCTATTAAAATTATATACAGAGAAAGGAAAACATGTGTCAAAATTACAATATTCTAAAAGACTATTCTCAGTGAATATATTATAGAAACAAAATAATGCATGAAGAAGTAAAGAAAATTTTTTTTTTTTTGGTACAAGAAGGAGGCGCCCCCCAGTGGTCAGGCATGGCAGAGGCCCTATACAGGATAGAGGTCTCAAGTGGCAGGACAGCCGGAGGCAGCGGTCTAGGACAAACCACAAAGTGGGACACCCGCAACCCACTGAGAGACAAGGAAAGATAGAATATAGATAATAGCAGTACAGAATATAAGGATCATCTCACTCAGAGCCCAACTAGGAAAGGGAAGGGGAGGGGGGGGAGGGTAAAAAGGGGGGGGGAGGAGGGGAGGGAGGGGGGAGATGGGAAAGAAAGGGGGGGGGGGGAAAGGGAAGGAAAAGGAGGGAGGGGAAGAAGGGGGGGGGGGGGAAAAGGGGGGGGGGGAAGGGGAGTGGGCTGAGTTGACAGAGTATGTACATCAAGATATTGCTTACCAGGTAAATATGTCAAAAAAAAGAGTTGTATTCAAATAAATAAATGTGGTCAGAGGGTCGCAGACAGCGATCAAAATAGAAATATGTTGGTAGGGGTCAGGCAAGCAGCCAATGGACATCAGGGTCTCCCAGCTAAGTCACAATGGGTAATTGTAGATAGGGGGAGCTTGTATATGCTGCAGTCCTGGGGCACAAACATAAACAAGGGTGAGGATCAGTTACACTTATGGATACTCAAATCACTCCTGATATGTGTATTAAAGTGCTCTGCCTTGAAAAAGCAACTAATAATGGCTTACCCCACAGTAAAGACAATGAAGAGACTCCGGGAGCGCACCGTCCTGCTGAGTTGCTGCCTGTTGTATGTCTCACTTGTGAGCAGTAAGGCAGCCCCATATATGGGAAGTCCAGGGCGGAAGCAGCCGTTCTAATAAACACGGCGTCTTCCGGCCCGATAACAGACAGCCGCGCATGCGCCGAGTGACGCCACAGGTCGGACCAACGGCGCACGCGCGAAGAGACTCATTGCGCGCGTGCGTCGGGTACAGGAACGGAGAGACGGGGCCCGAGCGATGCGCCGACTGTAGAGGCGGGGAAACAGGGAAACACAACAGGTCCCCCAGATCCCCGTCATACGCCGCACATCCGGTCAGAGGGTCGGACCGGACGTGTGGCGCTGTACGATGGATACCGCTGACAATGCTGGCCAAATTGACCCCAGTTGAGACCAAAAGAACCAAGGGCGTTGTACCATGCATAACCACAGGGGGGAGACATAATCAAAAAGTGATAATAATAAAATATAATGGTCAGGTATTACAGGGTTGTACACACAATAATTTAAACATGGCAATAAAGAATTATGTGGCAGACAGACAAACTGCCAAGCTGTTATCAGTACAAAAAGGGGGAACGGGGAAGGAACAGGGGGGCATTTTAAGTTATAAACACATTGATCTCGAATACATAGTAATGGGTAAAATAATTAGTTTGTATGCATATTTATAAGCACCTTCTTTGATGTCTGAATATTTGAGTCTTGTCTTGCAAAGGCGGAAGGGGCAAGGGGAAAAGGGGGGAGGGGAGGGGGAGGAAAGGGGAAGACGGGGAGGATGTGGAGCGGGGTCTATTGGGAAGGAGGCCTTGACTAGTTTTACAAAAACGGTTTATATGAGAGAGACTCATTCAAGCCAGGCGCTTTGATAGCATTTAGGCGTTCTATCCAGAGTGATTCTTTTTGTAAAATCAGTTTATCCCATTCACCCCCTCTGGGGTTTTTGGGGATGACGGCCAGAACAGTGAATGAAATACTAGATGTATTAAACCGGTGGTAAAGATCAAGGTGTCTGCTCACAGGTGTGAGCATCTTTCCATTCCCGGAATAATAAACATGATCGTTAATTCTTTGTCTGAGTTGTCTGGCCGTCTTCCCCACATAGAAAACCCCGCAGGTACAGGTCATAAGATAAACCACCCCTTGTGTTTGACATGTTGCTGAAAATTTGGGATAGACGGTTTCGCCATTTGGAAGCAATATTGGAAATTCGGGGGATATCCAAGGGCAAAAGGAGCAGTTGCCACAAGGTAGTGTGCCTCTATGTTCTAAAGAGGGAGTTGAGTTGGAAGTCTTGTATTGACTAGAAACAAGGCGGTCCTAAGGACCGCCTTGTTTCTAGTCAATACAAGACTTCCAACTCAACTCCCTCTTTAGAACATAGAGGCACACTACCTTGTGGCAACTGCTCCTTTTGCCCTTGGATATCCCCCGAATTTCCAATATTGCTTCCAAATGGCGAAACCTTCTATCCCAAATTTTCAGCAACATGTCAAACACAAGGGGTGGTTTATCTTATGACCTGTACCTGCGGGGTTTTCTATGTGGGGAAGACGGCCAGACAACTCAGACAAAGAATTAACGATCATGTTTATTATTCCGGGAATGGAAAGATGCTCACACCTGTGAGCAGACACCTTGATCTTTACCACCGGTTTAATACATCTAGTATTTCATTCACTGTTCTGGCCGTCATCCCCAAAAACCCCAGAGGGGGTGAATGGGATAAACTGATTTTACAAAAAGAATCACTCTGGATAGAACGCCTAAATGCTATCAAAGCGCCTGGCTTGAATGAGTCTCTCTCATATAAACCGTTTTTGTAAAACTAGTCAAGGCCTCCTTCCCAATAGACCCCGCTCCACATCCTCCCCGTCTTCCCCTTTCCTCCCCCTCCCCTCCCCCCTTTTCCCCTTGCCCCTTCCGCCTTTGCAAGACAAGACTCAAATATTCAGACATCAAAGAAGGTGCTTATAAATATGCATACAAACTAATTATTTTACCCATTACTATGTATTCGAGATCAATGTGTTTATAACTTAAAATGCCCCCCTGTTCCTTCCCCGTTCCCCCTTTTTGTACTGATAACAGCTTGGCAGTTTGTCTGTCTGCCACATAATTCTTTATTGCCATGTTTAAATTATTGTGTGTACAACCCTGTAATACCTGACCATTATATTTTATTATTATCACTTTTTGATTATGTCTCCCCCCTGTGGTTATGCATGGTACAACGCCCTTGGTTCTTTTGGTCTCAACTGGGGTCAATTTGGCCAGCATTGTCAGCGGTATCCATCGTACAGCGCCACACGTCCGGTCCGACCCTCTGACCGGATGTGCGGCGTATGACGGGGATCTGGGGGACCTGTTGTGTTTCCCTGTTTCCCCGCCTCTACAGTCGGCGCATCGCTCGGGCCCCGTCTCTCCGTTCCTGTACCCGACGCACGCGCGCAATGAGTCTCTTCGCGCGTGTGCCGTTGGTCCGACCTGTGGCGTCACTCGGCGCATGCGCGGCTGTCTGTTATCGGGCCGGAAGACGCCGTGTTTATTAGAACGGCTGCTTCCGCCCTGGACTTCCCATATATGGGGCTGCCTTACTGCTCACAAGTGAGACATACAACAGGCAGCAACTCAGCAGGACGGTGCGCTCCCGGAGTCTCTTCATTGTCTTTACTGTGGGGTAAGCCATTATTAGTTGCTTTTTCAAGGCAGAGCACTTTAATACACATATCAGGAGTGATTTGAGTATCCATAAGTGTAACTGATCCTCACCCTTGTTTATGTTTGTGCCCCAGGACTGCAGCATATACAAGCTCCCCCTATCTACAATTACCCATTGTGACTTAGCTGGGAGACCCTGATGTCCATTGGCTGCTTGCCTGACCCCTACCAACATATTTCTATTTTGATCGCTGTCTGCGACCCTCTGACCACATTTATTTATTTGAATACAACTCTTTTTTTTGACATATTTACCTGGTAAGCAATATCTTGATGTACATACTCTGTCAACTCAGCCCACTCCCCTTCCCCCCCCCCCTTTCCCCCCCCCTTCTTCCCCTCCCTCCTTTTCCTTCCCTTCCCCCCCCCCTTTCTTTCCCATCTCCCCCCTCCCTCCCCTCCTTCCCCCCCCCCCTTTTTACCCTCCCCCCCTCCCCTTCCCTTTCCTAGTTGGGCTCTGAGTGAGATGATCCTTATATTCTGTACTGCTATTATCTATATTCTATCTTTCCTTGTCTCTCAGTGGGTTGCGGGTGTCCCACTTTGTGGTTTGTCCTAGACCGCTGCCTCCGGCTGTCCTGCCACTTGAGACCTCTATCCTGTATAGGGCCTCTGCCATGCCTGACCACTGGGGGGCGCCTCCTTCTTGTACCAAAAAAAAAAAAATTTTCTTTACTTCTTCATGCATTATTTTGTTTCTATAATATATTCACTGAGAATAGTCTTTTAGAATATTGTAATTTTGACACATGTTTTCCTTTCTCTGTATATAATTTTAATAGAATCTCTAGCTCCTGAAGAAGCGTTCCTTGTCAACGTGAAACATGTAGAGCAATGAGCAATTGGAGAATACACCATTCTGGAAACACCAGACCTGCAGCACTCCCCTTCCTTCAACTATTTTAGGGGAAGTTTACCCTCTTTTTTTCCTTCATTTGGATCACCAATGTTATACAAATTCTCAGGGATATATTGCCAACTGCAGAATAGGATCCTCAATGGTGTTAGAACATGTTATGTATGTCTAGACCTGTCGTGTTTTTAATGATGTTTTGTCTATTCTCTCTATGTCTTTTTGTAGATTATAAATAAAATTTAAACCTTTCTTTTATATATATACGTTGTGTAGCTCATACTTGTGCCTTCAAAGTCCCAAATTTTCTAGTCTTTTGATATTTCCACTCCTCCATGAAGACATCACGGAGCTGGTGGATGTTAGAGACCTTGCGCTCCTCCACCTTCCCTTTAAGGATGCTCCACAGACGCTCAATAGAGTTTAGGTCTGGAGACATGCTTGGTCAGTCCATCACCTTTACCCATAGCTTCTTTAGCAAGGCAGTGGTCATCTTGGAGGTGTGTTTGGGGTCGTTATCATATTGGAACACTGCCCTGCGGCCCAGTCTCTGAATGGAGGGGATCATGCTCTGCTTCAGTATGTCACAGTACATGTTGCCATTCACGGTTCAATGAACTGTAGCTCCCCAATGCTGGCAGCATTCATGCAGCCCCAGATCATGACACTCCCACCACCATGCTTGACTGTAGGCAAGACACACTTGATTTGTACTCCGAGTTCTCACCTGGTTGCCACGACACACGCTTGACACAATTTGAACCAAATAAGTTATCTTGGTCTCATCCGACCACAGGACATGGTTCCAGTAATCCATGCCCTTAGTCTGCTTGTCTTCAGCAAATTTTTTGCAGGCTTTCTTGTGCATCATCTTTAGAAGAGGCTTCCTTCTGGGACGACAGCCATGCAGACCAATTTGATACAGTTTGCGGCGTATGGTCTGAGCACTGACAGGCTGACCCCCCACCCCTTCAACCTCTGCAGCAATGCTGGCAGCACTCATACATCTATTTCCCAAAGACAACCTCTGCATATGACACTGAGCATGTGCACTCAACGTCTTTGGTCAACCTGGGCGAGGCCTGTTATGAGTGGAACCTGTCCTGTTAAACCGCTTAAAATGGTCTTGGCCACCGTGCTGCAGCTCAGTTTCAGGGTCTTGACAATCTTGTATTGGCCTAGGCCATCTTTATGTATAGCAACAATTCTTTTTTTCAGATCCTCAAAGAGTTTTTTGCCATGAGGTACCATGTTGAACTTCCAGTGATGAGTATGAGAGATTGAGAGCGATAACACCAAATTTAACACACCTGCTCTCCATTCACACCTGAGACCTTGTAACACTAATGAGTCACATGACACCGAGGACGGAAAAATGGCTAACTGGGCCCAATTTGGACATTTTCACTTAGGGGTGTACTCACTTTTGTTGCCAGTGGTTTAGACATTAATGGCTGTGTGTTGATATATTTTGAGGGGACAGCAAATTTACACTGTTATACAAGCTGTACACTCACTACTTTACATTGTAGCAAAGTGTCATTTCTTCAGTGTTGATAAGATAAAAGATATAAACAAAAAATATTGACAAAAATGTGAGGGGTGTACTCACTTTTGTGAGATACTGTAGGGAGACTGCTGTTCTGCTTCTCTGCTCGATGATTTCAAGGTCTGCTGACACCCACCGCTCGACTTCTGCTGTGTGTGATCACAGCGGAAGCGAGCTGCCGGCGGCGCGCATGTGCGCTCTCTACCCGGAAGAGCCGGATCACTTATATATACGTGATCCGGCACAGAGATGCCGCTCTGTAGCAGTAAAACTGCTATAGGGCGGACCTTAAGTGGTTAATATCTCTACACCTGTATTTTGACAACAATTCACACCTTCACACCATCTATATAAACTGAAGGATTAACATCTATGAAATCTTCCTGAAACCAAGGATAGGATTTTGTAACTAGAACAAGATGGTTGCTCAATTTTCACACCTCTTGTCCTGTTCTTGGACAATAACAGGTGATTGGATTAGGGTGTTTACTATCTGTGCGCGTATACCTTACATGCTTCTGTATTTTCCTGACACTCATTAACATTGAATAAGTGGCTTGGACAAGTTTAGCTGAATGTGACTTACTACCACAAGATATGCCAATACCTAGATACATTGAAACTCTTCCAGGCAATAGCTTGTCATGCATTATACTGTCTACCTATTCAAAACTAAAAAAATACTGCGCTATCCCAAAAATACAATAAATAACGTGAGAATAACAGCTGCAACTATAAATGTGAGACACAACCACTTACTATACAATAAATCAAAAAAAATAGCTGCGCTGTAATTAGTGAAATGAAAACAAAAAATACATTGTTGTGATCACTTATAAAAGTAAAAATGAACATCCACATGTGATAAACTCACAGTGAGAAAACAATAAAAATTCTCATGATTCAAATAAAACTGTTAAATAGAACAAATGAACAAGCATAGTCCAATCGCAAAGTGCATGAAGTGAATAGTTCATAAGGGTAAATTATCTTTTTGCACAGAAGAGAATGACAGTCATCCAGAATGGCATGCAACTTTATCTTCCAGGAAATTGTGATGACAGAAAGTATCCACCACCTATAAATACACTGCCTCTTACCGACTCCCTTGATCTCTATTTAGGAGATCATACGGGCGGATGGCTGTCTACCCCTGCCTCAGGTATTGAACTGCAAACGGTTCCCAATTTGGCCTCCCCGACAGGAATCTTCTATATAGTAGATGGATACTCGTTCCCCATGGAAATACAGATAAAGAACGCTCCCATAGCGTAACACGTTTCAGAATATTTATTAAAAAAAACAGAAATACACTTACAATGTTAAAACGGAAAATTCGTTAGGAATCAAATTCCAGCCGGCTACAATCTGCTGCCTGTTGCTTCCGGGATCAGCGAGGTTAGTGGTGACATCAGCACGCCGCTCCTCCCTACTGTCTACCTAGTCTTTCTTAACCAGAGTTTCATTCAGAGTTCTTTCTGCGCTAGAGCAATGAGAAATTTCTGACTTTTGAAAAAGTAACCACACTAATGATCTGTTTAGCTCTCTTCGGGTAGTGGAGGTATTCTCTCCATTGACCACCAATGTAAAGGGAACTCTTCCCAATGAATGCTAATGTAAAGAGCATTTTTTCACACTGACCACCTATGTCAGAGGTTCTCCTGCCAGTGGACACTAATGTTATGCCCTGGGTCCTTCTCCTACTAACCACCAATCCAAGGGACTCTTTGCCACTGACTATACATGAGCGTGTCACCGACCACAGATGTAAGGGGGTCCTTTTCCACTAACCATGAATATAAGCAGGCTTTACCCAACTGGCCACCAATGTGAGGGAACACTATCATTTTTACAGTCTATGATTCTTTTTTGGCTATGATTTTTATTATTAAATTCAATTCATCATTCTTTCTGAAAATGATTTAGTCATATAGAGCAGTCCTAGGTGTCACATGCCTTAGTACACCACATTCCTTATTCTTTTGATTATTCCTATATCTTAAAGTGATTGTAAGGCTTTGCTTTTTTTTTTCTTTTTTTTTCTTTTAAATAAAATAACAAAACATGTTATACTTACCTGCTCTGTGTTATGATTGTGCACAGAGCAGCCTTGATCCTCCTCTTCTCAGGCGCTCCTGGCTCCTCGCCCCCCACCGAGTGCCCCTATAGCAAGCACCTTGCTATGTCTGCACATTGCTGGATTGAGATCGGGCTCAGATATGTATTTGGGAGGGCTTGGGGGGGGCAGAAGGTTTTTTAACTTACTGTTCAGGCTAATGAGACCTAAGAGTTACTTAATGGACTTTTCTTTGTTAAAGAGGGGTCGATTTACTAAAGGCAAATTGTCTGTGCACTGCAAGGGCACTTACAAGTGCAATGCAAGTGCAGTTGCTCTAGATCTGAGGGGAACATGCAAGAAAAAATGAAAACAGCATTTTTGCCTGCACATAGTTGGATGATAGAAATCAGCAGAGCCTTCCCTTATTTCAGAGTTTCCCCTCAGATCTAGAGCAACCGCACTTGCAG
The DNA here is from genome assembly GCF_042186555.1 of Aquarana catesbeiana. Classification (NCBI taxonomy): domain Eukaryota; kingdom Metazoa; phylum Chordata; class Amphibia; order Anura; family Ranidae; genus Aquarana; species Aquarana catesbeiana. Next base: position 273,007,837 of record NC_133331.1, on the reverse strand, counting down.
TGCACAAACTATTTGCCTTTAGTAAATGAACCCCAATGGCTGCTCTACAGTAGTCAGCATTTCATCCATCTCAGCCTTGGATGCAATTCAGTTGTATGACTGCTCTAAACTGATTGTTTGTTGCTTTCTGATGATAAATTCGTATTTCAACATGATTAAGCTAATTTCCAGTAGTGGTAATACCCCGAGATATCAAATCTGCTTTGCAAGCAAAAGCGTAATGCTGTTACTCTTTTTTGAAGATTAGCCGTGTAAAATCTGATTATTCAGAAAGAGCAGTACTCAAATAAATTATTTTTAATTGTCTGGTCATCCTGCAGTGATTGGATTAGCAGGTAAAATCTTTAGTGCAGCTTGTTCTATGGGTGGGGGGGGGGGGGGGGGGGGGGGGGGCGGGGACGATTTGTATAGACATCTGTACAGGAACCTGCACAGATGTCTGTCAAATCGCCCCTGAAGTCGGACTGCATTGCCGGGTTGAAATCGATTTCTAACCCGCAGCAATGTGAACATAGGCTAAGGGAACCTGTCATTAAAGCATTGTGTGGGCTGCTGCCATGCTGGTCCTTTGCATTCAATATTTTTGAGTCACTGACCTGAGATAAGTGTGTGCATAAAAGGTTCTAATTTCATTTAGACTTCTGTTGTTGCATACTTATCCCGCGACAGTAACTGCATATATCATATATTACAAATCTTCTATAGCTGTCTCTAAAAAGGAACATGCTGATGTTTATGTAAATAATCAGGATGAGATTAATAAGAATTGAAATCCAGCATAATGACTTAAAATTAGCATTGTCCAGCAGTTATTGGATAAAAGAAATGTGAATAAAGCATCAGGATGAAGTAGCTTACATCCATGAGTTATCAAAGAGCTGAGCACAGTTATTTTTAAATAACAATATTACATTTTTATAGAAGTTTTAGTGACTAGCATGATACCAATGGATGACTGCAAAGCAAATGTAAAAAAATAAATAAAATAAAATAAAAAATCTCCATCCTGTTACAACAGGCCTGTACGATCAACTTTAAATGTGTATCTAAAGGACCAAAAATTGTATATATTTCCGCTTACCAGTCCTTAGATGTGGTGGCTGCATTTGCTTGTTTTCAAGCTGATTTTCTTTATTTCTACCTGGTAATCCTGCTGGAAACACACTTTTTGTCCTGTTGTGACAACTGTTACTCACTGGACTATATCTATGAAGGAACAATGTAATCCCTCTCCATTACATAAGAGAGAGGTGTTCTGTAGTTTATGGAAGAGAACTAAGAAGGCTGATAACATTGTTTAAAGGATAAGTTCACCTTTTTTTTTCTTCTAAATTCCAGCTCCTCTATGTATCAATAAAGCATTAATGTACTTCTTTTGCAAAAATAAAACAGCTTTCCATCTATTCTACACACACTTACCTCACTGTATTTATGGATGTTTCAAATACTGCTCGATTACTTCTGCCTTACTTCCTGGACAGACTATAGGTCATGGCACAGGAAGGAGTTGACCAGCTGATCTCATTAGCACACACCCTGCATCGTCTATCCTCAGCTGGTAAACTCCTTCCTGCGTCATGACCTAAAGTCTGTCTAGGAAGTAAGGCAGAAGTGATCGAGCAATGAAGCTAGTGAGGTAAGTGTGTGTAAAATAAATGGAAAGTTGTTTTATTTTTGCAAAAGAAATACAATAATACTATATTGGTACATGGGGAGCTGGAATTTAGAAAAGAAAAAGGTGAACTTATCCTTTAAGGTTTCCATTCAGAGCACATGAAGTTATTACAAGGTTGCTGGAATTCTGACAGGATCAATTGGCATTTTTGTGTAATTGCAAAAAATTTACTTAGCTTAAGAAAAGAAAACAAATGCAACAATCACATGTGTGGAGTGGAAAGACATAATAAATAAAGCTTTTACTCTTGCACTTAGATACAAATAATTGTATGGCTATTTGAAGTGTTGATAAGGAATCACAAACAACATATATGCTAGAAATTTTTTAAATTTTGTTTTAACCTCTGCATGTAAAAATTATTTTTACAGCTTGAGGTGGTAAAACCTGGAATAATGTTTCACAAGAATTGGTTCTTTGCCTACCACTGGCTCATCAAGGTGTTAAAACTGAACTCAAGGTTTCATTTAACCAAGCTGGTCCAATAAACTATTTCTTTCACTAACAGATGTACTTGCTGGAAGTGCTGTATAAACTGTATGTACAGTAGCATCAGCTAAATGCCGTATAGAGCGCTGTGTTTGGACAGTGGGGTGGGGACTTCCTGTCCCATTCCCGCAACAAAATCAAGTTGGGCTGAGCACTGCTCCACCATTCAGAGGAAGCCTGCATAATGTACAGTTTATTTAGTGCTCGCAAGACAAAGTTTCCCATCTGTTAGTGAAGGAAATAGTTTATTTGGACCAGCTTGGTCCAATCCAACTACGAGCTGAACAGAAAGTAACGCAAAAGTGGGCATACCTTTTTTGTTAACTCACATAGGTCATTGACATTTCACATGTTGGTAGAGTAATAGGGCGTACACACGGTCGGACTTTGTTCGGACATTCCGACAACAAAATTCTAGGATTTTTTCTGACGGATGTTGGCTCAAACTTGTCTTGCATACACACGGTCACACAAAGTTGTCGGAAAATCCGATCGTTCTGAACGCGGTGACGTAAAACACGTACGTCGGGACTATAAACGGGGCAGTGGCCAATAGCTTTCATCTCTTTATTTATTCTGAGCATGCGTGGCACTTTGTCCGTCGGATTTGTGTACACACGATCGGAATTTCCGACAACGGATTTTGTTGTCGGAAAATTTTATCTCCTGCTCTCCAACTTTGTGTGTTGGAAAATCCGATAGAAAATGTCCGATGGAGCCCACACACGGTCGGAATTTCCAACAACACGCTCCGATCGGACATTTTCCATCGGAAAATCCGACCGTGTGTACGGGGCATAATTCTTCCTCTATAGTAACTCTTTGTTTCATTGCAGATAAATAATGGATTCCAAGCAGCAGCAATGTGCCAGCATTGAGTTCTGAATGAAGGGGAGGTGCAGGCTTTCTGGCAACCACAGAAGACTACAGAATGTTTGCGGAGGTGACATTGACAAAAGCAATGTGCACCATCAATGTCGGACAGCCTGCATCCCTCCTTTGTCAAGAACTCATGCCGCGTACACACGAGCAGACTTTGCCCGGCAGACGGGATTTCGTCGGACAATTCGATCGTGTGTGGGCTCCAGCGGACTTTGTTTGCTCAAAAGTTGGACGGACTTAGATTTGAAACATGTTTTAAATCTATCCGTCGAACTCGAGTCCGGTCGAAAAGTCCGCTCGTCTGTATGCTAGTTTGACGGACAAAAAGCCACGCTAGGGCAGCTATTGGCTACTGGCTATGAACTTCCTTGTTTTAGTCCGGTCGTACGTCAGACTTTGGTGAATTCGACAGACTTTGGTGGATTGTGTGTAGGCAAGTCCGTTCATTCAGAAAGTCTGTCGTAAAGTACGTCGAAAAGTCCGCCGGACAAAGTCTGCCGTAAAGTCCGACCGTGTGTACGCGGCATCAGTGAGGGCACGTTGCTTCTGCTTGGAAGATTTACTATAGAGGAAGAGTTACCAACAGGTATGAACGACCTATGTAAGTTAATTAAAGGGCTATGCCCACTTTTGCAGTACTTTTGGTATAGCCCTTGTATTTAAAGTTAAATTAAATCTGGACTTATGCCGCATACACACGATCGGATTTTCTGACAACAAATGTTGGATGTGAGCTTGTTGGCGGAAAGTCAGATCGAGCGTATGCTCCATCGAACATTTGTTGTCAGACTTTCCGCCAACAAATGTTGGCTAGCAGGTTCTCAAATTTTCCGCCAACAAATTTTTGTTGTCGGACTTTCCGATCGCGTGTACAAAAGTCTGTCGGACAAAAGTCCACACATGCTCGGAATCAAGTACGAACCGGAAGCGCTCGGTCTTGTAAAACTAACGTTCGTAATGGAGCTATCATCTTGTACGTCACTATGTTCGTAAATGTTGGCCAACATTTGTGTGACCGTGTGTATGCAAGACAAGTTGTAGCCAACATCCTTCAAACAAAAATCCACGGTTTTGTTGTCGGAAAGTCCGATCGTGTGTACGGGGCATTAGGCTTTACATTTTTGGTTGAACTCAATGGACATGTGGCTTTTTTTAAGCTGTAAAATTATGTATTTTCTTACCGCATGTCGATAATTAAGGCATCTGTGTTAACGACCTTCTTCCATACATGTTCTACCAGAAGATTTGACACTTGGTTCAGAAGTTCGCAGTCAGCAAACATATCAAATCTCATGTAACCAATATTTTTTTCAAACACATCTGTGTGGAAGGAGAACTTGATAAGATCTTCAAACATATCAGGAGAGGGGATCTGAAAGAAGGAAAATCTTTTAAACAATCAACAAGAATCTGACTATAATTACCAACAGAATTCCTGTGTATTAAAGTGATTGTAAAAGTTAATAAAAAAATAAAAAAATATGTTATACTTGCCTGCTCTGTGCAATGGTTCTGGGGGCCGCTTGCTGTGGGGGCACTCATGCATATTCGATCCTGAGCCGTGCTGAGTGTGTCCATAGAAATGCACAGCACAACTCCCACCCCCACTCTTTGCTCATTGGCTATGATTGACAGCAGCAAGAGCCAATGGCTATAGCGGAGAGGGCTATTGCTCTCGAGCACTGCGCTGGATTGAGATTTTGCTTAGTAAGTATTTTGCGCGGCTGGGGGGAGTCCTGTTCAGAGAAGCTTCTTTACCTTCATGAAGAAAATGCATTAAAGCGGTATTAACCCCCCAAAAATTATTATATGGCAGCTTACTAATTCCTAGATGTGATGTGATTCTTCTATTCTCACCTGGTGATCCAGCCAACAATTCTGTTGTTTTTAAAAAGCACAAGCTCTTCAGCAGAATGTATCAGCTTACATTGTGTATAAAATAATCAGCTTTTATTTATTCATCTAAAACCTTCATCTCAAAAGTAAAAAACGGTTTGCTGCAACTGATTATAAGGTGTGAGCTAGAGTTTGACTTCAATTTGTTAGTGTATTTAAATCTGATAATACATTTAACACTACCTTCCCCTAGACTGACAATGATGCTGTCTGCTGTGTCCCCTGTGCTCATTCCTCCAGAGTTGTGTCTCACTAATACAGGAGTTGTGTTACTGGCCAGATGACCAGGTGTAAACAGAGGGAAAAAGCCAAAGAAAAAAAAAAAAAGACTGGTGCAGCCACCACCACATCTAATGATTGGTAGGCTGCAATATAATAAATTTATAGTTTTGGGTTTAATACCGCTTTAAGATCAAATTGCTTCTACCTTTACAATCACTTTAAAGCAGTGGCAGCTGGTGGTCAGTATTTTGGGGGGGCGGTGGTGGACAAACCTCCCCCCAACTCGCACCGCCATCACCAACCAAAGTTGCAACACTCCTACCACTCCTCTCCTCTCCTCTCTGAGCCCGCTACCTTCTATACATAGAAATCCCCATCAATCATGTCTCCCCCCATTAGTGCGATGTGTGCTCCAATCAGAGCTGCTCCTGCCTCCACCGATCCGATCCCCGGAGAAGTCCCAGCACACCCTGCACCACCGCCACCGCACACCGCTGCAGAGCTTGCCCCCTATCGTTCTTGCTCTACTCGTAGCCGTCCTCGTCTCCCCAGTCTGCTCTAAGATTCCTGGCCAATCGGGTCTCAGGAGCTGCTTTCTGATTGTCCGGGAGAAGAAACAAGAAGACAATAGAGAATAATAATTCGCTATTGTCACACAACTAGGTGGGACCAGGGCGCAGTGCTTTGCGCCCGAGCCCACCTTTTTTTTAAGCCAATTAGAGCCTCCGGCTCTAATCATGTGTTTAAAAAAAAAAAAAACCCTCACTGGAATTCATGCGTCCGGTGCCCCGCATGTAGATTAGGATAGGGGAAGCGCCCCTTATGGTTGGACCAACCCTGCTTAAAAGGATAACTAAAGGCATTTTTTTTAGTTCTGTATACACTAGAACGGGATTAGAATAACTGCCAGTTTTTATCGCTGTATGTGAGAATTACCCTCTTTATATGTCCATTACCATCAAAAAGTAATACAAGATCCCACATTTTTGGTTGACATCCGAACACTAATAGAGGGGGAATCTTCCAATGGGGACACTAGTTCTGGTAACCCTGGTAACACACCGGGATTCCCTCACTTTCCTCTTACTTCCTGTTTTGGCAATGGGATAGGAAGTAAAGGGAGATCTCCCCAATGGGACACAGATGGCAAAAACAAAAACTGACGGGGGTTAAAAACCTCCCTTATGCTATATAAAATGGGGGAAAAACAGTTTTGCTTTTAGTTACACTTTAAAGCTAAAGGCTCTGATCGGTGTACTCTGAAAGCAGTGGCTTCTGCTGTCCGAACACAATGCCATACACATAGGATTTTTTCCCAATTACCTTATTTATGTGCTGGTTGAATGAATGAATGTTTGGCCAGCTTCAAGCACATGGATTTTTTTTTCGATCAGCCATCAGGCATCCTTCCCGCAGTGTTATTGTATTTTGACAGAGGGGACTCCGCTGTCAAAATACACTTATCAGCACTGCAGCCGTTTGGCTGCAGACCCTGATCGAAAGAAACATTTCCAACAGCCCCATTCGAGAAAAGGCAATTATTATTATCATTATTCTCCTAAACAGAAACAGCCATAGAGGGATCAAAATTTGTCAGGTCCTTGCTGAACCAGCTAAATTTCGATCCATCTATGGCCAACTTTAGAGTGATATTTGGTGATGTTACTGCTGTGCTCACCATTTTTCTCTTTATTTAAAGCCCTGCCCCAGTGCAGAAAAAGGCATGATCAGACTAAGACAATAATGGGAAAGATCAGCTAGTGGCCAGTTCTTTGCCATCTGTTTTTTTGGGGGTTTTTTTGTTTTTTTTTAGCACAGTTTCCGGAGTTCGGTTTATCTTTGACCTCTTCACACCTAGGGGTAAAATAAATCCTAAGCTCAATTTTGAAAGTTTGACATGTGTTAGTAAAACCGTACATATCATCACAACTGTTTTTTTTTTTCAGGGCTTTCTTTTGGTGGTAAGGTAAATGGTAATGGATATCTCCTGATTTTTTTTTTTTATTATCAAAAGAAATGTTGGACAAAATAGTAAAAAAACTCATTTTTTTAAATGTAGCTGTATATTTCTAACCATTATCATAATTTACCTCCAAACAACAACCCAAAATAAATTCTCCTGCTCCTGATGATTGCAGTGATACCACATATGTGTATGTTGGTTGTTGTTTATACCTGTAGTACAGCCCAGAAACAATGGTGCGCATCTTGCATTTTTTTTTTTTATCCTGCTTAAAACACACTGATACCAATTACATTTGTTTTTTTTAATTCTACACAAAAAATGCTGACCGTGACTTTTGACCCCGACCTTGACGTTTGACACTTATTTTCTTTACTTTTTTATTTCGTTTTTAATTTCGTTTTTATTCTCTATTTTTAATTTTTATTAGATTTTTTTTGATTGTTTGTTTACATTTGTTTGTTGTATTGTTTACAATTCCTCTACTGCGAAAAAAGGAAGATACAATGTATCATTCTCTTCATTTAGAAGAGGAAGGAAACCCAGGGGTGGGCTCACAGTGACTAATCACTGTGATAGCCAATCAGAGGCTATCGCAGCGATCAGGTGACCCAGGACCGACATTCCCTGGTCCCGACCGTTAGTACGAGACTCGGGGGGGGCTCTGTGCTAGGAGCATGGTGTGCGGCTCATTCCCAGCACAAAGCATATATGTGGCCCCAAGAAAAAAAGCCCACTTCCGTGAGGCCGCATATATACATGTGGTCGGTGCGAAGGGGTTAATAAGGCAAACAAAAGTGTATAACCCAAAAGCAGCCTGTAAACAGGTGCAGTTAGCTACTCTGTCAGTAGGTGGCTCTGTTTCCAAATACTGTGTTAACCACTTAACCCCCGGACCATTTGGCTGCCCAAAGACCAGAGCACTTTTTGTGATTCGGCACTGCGTCGCTTTAACTGACAATTGCGCAGTCGTGCGACGTGGTTCCCAAACAAAATTGACGTCCTTTTTTCCCCACAAATAGAGCTTTCTTTTGACGGTATTTGATCACCTCTGCGGTTTTTACTTTTTGCGCTATAAACAAAAAAAATAGCCACAATTTTGAAAAAAAACACATTATTTTTTACTTTTTGCTATAATAAATATGCCCAAAAAATATATAAAAACATTTTTTTTTTCCTCAATTTAGGTCGATACATATTCTTCTACATATTTTTGGTTAAAAAAAATCGCAATAAGCGTTTATTGATTGGTTTGCGCAAAAGTTATAGCGTCTACAAATAGGGGATAGTTTTATGGCATTTTTTTTTACTAGTAATGGCGGCAATCAGCGTTTTTTATCGTGACTGCGACATTATTGCGGACAGATCGGACACGTGATTCAAAACCCAGACTGTCCTGGTGAATCCCGGACAGGTGGCAACCCTAGGGTGGAGATAGTGGCCATCTAAATGCCATAAGGAGAGGAGCAGGGGCATGAGAGGCAAACATTCCACAGCCATGCAGATGTAGCCTTGTACTGCAAAGACCCTGCACAGGGCACAGGTCAGGGCCAGATAGTCTAACACCCAGAAGAGCCAGCTGTAGTTGTCTTGACTTGATACATGATCTAAGTGGACTGAGGGAAGGATGCAAAAGACCTTTTAGACCAGGCTAAGGCCACTTTCACACTGAGGCGCTGACCTCATTGTCGGTAAAGCGCTGCCAATTTTAGCGGTGCTTCACCGTCTTTTTTAGCAGTGCTTTTCGGCTGCTAGCGGGGTTTAAAAGCGCCTGTAAAGCGCCGCTGCTGAATCGCTTTGCTGGAGCTTCGGCGGCGCTGCCCATTGATTTCAATGGCAGGGGCGGTATAGGAGCAGTGTATACACCACTCCTGCACCGCCCCCAAAGTTGCTGCTTGCAGGACTTTTTTTCCCATCCTGCAAGCTCACCGCCCCAGTGTGAAAGCACTATTTTTCACATTAAAACGCCTGTAAAACACCTCAGTGTGAAAGTGGCCTAGGTGTTCTCTGTCATGAGTATTAATACCCCCAGAGGTCCTAGGAAAAGTGTACAGAATCTTAAGGTGCAACCGCAGTCCTGTCTCTGGAACGTCATGAAGGGAGTCGTGAGCTGAATGTATAAAGCAGGGATATGCAATTAGTGGACCTCCAGCTGTTGCAGAACTACAAGTCCCATGACGCATAGCAGGACTCTGACAGCCACAAGCATGACACCCAGAGGTAAAGGCATGATGGGACTTGTAGTTTTGCAACAGCTGGAGGTCCGCTAATTGCATATCCCTGGTATAAAGTCTAATGGGCAAGTCAGAGCCTTGAGTGAGTACTAATGAACCTGGGAGAAAGAGAGTAACATTTGGGAGCGTACGCAGCTGGGTAGAACTATGGCGGGGGACATAGAAAGAAAGACTACAGAAGGCAGCTTGTTGATTTCGTCTGACTTATGAATCTCGGTTTAAAGGATAAGTTCACCTTTTGGAACATGTTACATGTTCCACTCGTATTTAGGATGGAACATGTAACGTCTTGCAGCAGCTACAGCCTCTCCCCCAGTGACAGCGAGTAGGCACCTTCTCCGGACGCCCGCGGTCACTGTTTGAAAATAACTTAGCCATGCAGGGCTCTGTGAATGGGAAACTACAAGTAGGTGTTGGCTTATAGTTTTATTGAACTACCATGGTGCTGTTGAGTGCTTTGGTAGTTCATTCTCCCTTCCTGTCAATGTGTATCTCCCCTGCCTGTATGAGCAGAGAGATGCACAGACAAGGCTGCAGGAGTCCTGCATGGCACCCACGATCTGCTGAACGCAGGTGCAATGCTTTACATGCAAATTATTTTTACCTGCAAAAAGATGTGCATTTTTTTTTTTTTTTTAAGGGGAATAAAGCAGAATGCTACAGATACATGGAGAAGGGTCTCAACATTGTGGATTTCCCAGGGAGAGAGGAGATGCAAAAGGAAAGATGGCTAATTTGTGGTGTGCAATGTGCGTCTTTCACAATGCCTGCATGGCACCCACAATCTGTTCAGCAGATCGTGGGTGCCATGCAGGACTCCTGCAGACTTGTCTGTGTATCTCTCTGCTCGTACAGGCAGGGGAGATACACATTCATTTTTGTCTATGGGGATGTATGCTGAAGACACCTGTTAGTATGTCTATGTGATGTGATGTGTCACTGCACTGCCATCTTTGAAGCACAACAGTTAATTATGGAAACTATATCTTTACTATGAATATAAAGGCTAATAGCCTGGGATGTCATTAGTAAGCCTTTGGCGAGGAATTAGGCACAAGATGACGAAGGCTACTAACTAAACTCAGTGAGTTATTGTCCTATCCAAGAAGAAGCCCCCCCCCACAATTCAACCAGAGCAATGTCTACTCTACCATAGAAAACTCATATCTGTTTGGTTATTTTGGTTCACTGAACTTTGTGTATCATCATTTCTCCTATTTGAATTGCTGTTACCAGTCTCCTGAAAATGCTAGCTGCCTGGCTGTCATGCTTATTGTCTGGCTTTAGCACTTTCACTAACCTACAATCAATACGTAGGGCAAAACGTATGATTTTATTTACTGCATCCTTTTTCCAGATCTGTGACTCAGAAAGCATTGAAACCACAACCCTTGTATATCTCTTATGATAAGTATCCTTTAAAATGTGTATAGCGAATGTAAATGTAATGCCGCGTACACACGGTCGGACTTTTCGTCTACAAAAGTCCGACGGACGCCGACTGACAAAATACGGCAGACAATCCGATCACGTGTGGGCTTCCCCGGACTTTCAGCGGACTTTTCCAGCCGCAAATCTGACGGACTTTAGATTTGAAACATGCTTCAAATCTTTACATCGTAACTACGCCGGACCCAGAAATCCGCTCGTCTGTATGTTAGTCCGACGGACAAAAACCCACGCTAGGGCAGCTATTGGCTACTGGCTATCAATGTCCTTATTTTAGTCCGGTGTACGTCATCACGTACGAATCCATCGGACTTTTGTGTGATCGTGTGTAGACAAGTCCGTTCATTAGAAAGTCTGCCACAAGTCCGCCAAAAGTCCGTCGAAAGTCTGTCGGACGGGCTGTCGGACTTTTGTAGCCGAAAAGCCCGACCGTGTGTACGCGGCATAATATTTTTTTTTTTTAGGTACTGTAAAGGAAATTTGTAAGTTCTGTATATAATTGTATTCTATTTTGTATGTATTGCACACTGCTCTCACTGTGCACACGGCACTTGTAATGTTTTCATTACATGTTTGCATCCTTTCAAGTGCTGATTAGAATTAGTCTGCCTATGTTACGCCCCTTGTTACCATAAAAGTACAATTGTAATATTAATGTGATACCTACATAATCATGTGTATAAAAACCTTCAATTGCGTTATAATAAAGCAGAACAGTTATTTGGAAAGATGTGGAGTGTATCTTTTGTGTCTGTTCCCTACTGCAGTAGTTATTATTAATTTGGAACCACTAATCAATATAAGGATAGGAGTTGCCTATCTATAATTTTCCATGTCAGGTACTTACCTCCTTTCCAAAGATATGATGTCCTTTAGATCCCTCGCCAGACACTGACAAAGTTTGGCTGCCGGAGGATTAAATGACTCACAGCTGTACACATGAAAGCCATTCATATGGGCAACACCACAGTGTGCCGAAAATGTACACTGAGCTGCACATGTCTACATTCAAAGCAGGCTCCAAACAGACAGGTAAGTTTGTTTTATTGCATTAGAGACACAACATTCTGCAATAAAGAGCCCGTATGCTTGCTGTTTTTTGTAGGTTTAGTACCACTTCAAGGAAGTATTACAGTCATAGTTGAATTGCTGCCTGTCTCCACTGGTGAGATTCATCCTGTTTGTCCTGGTGATTATTATTATTGGAATAGAAAATGATGAGAAATCCAAAATTTCAGAGTTACATAGTAGGTGAGGTCGAAAAAAGACACAAGTCCATCAAGTCCAACCTATGTGTGTGATTATATGTCAGTATTACATTGTATATCCCTGTATGTTGTGGTCTTTCAGGTGCTTATCTAATAGTTTCTTGAAACTATTGATGCTCCGCACTGAGACCCTCGCCTATGGAACAGAATTCCACATCCTTGTCGCTCTTACAGTAAAGAACCCTCTACGTAGTTTAAGGTTAAACCTATTTTCTTCTAATTTTAATGAGTGGCCACGGGTCTTGTTAAACTCCCTTCCATGAAAAAGTTTTATCCCTATTGTGAGGTCACCAGTACGGTATTTGTAAATTGAAATCATATCTCCTCTCAAGCCAGAGGGAATAAGTTCAGTGCTCACAACCTTTCCTCATAACTAATATCCTCCAGACCCTTTATTAGCTTTGTTGCCCTTCTTTGTACTCGCTCCATTTCCAGTACATCCTTCCTGAGGACTGGTGCCCAGAACTGGACAGCATACTCTAGGTGCGGCCAGACCAGAGTCTTGTAGAGTGGGAGAATTATCATTTTATCTCTGGAATTAATCCCCTTTTTAATGCATGCCAATATTCTGTTTGCTTTGTTAGCAGCAGCTTGGCATTGCATGCCATTGCTGAGCCTATCATCTACTAGGACCCCCAGGTCCTTTTCAATCCTAGATTCCCCCAGAGGTTCTCCCTCCAATGTATAGAGCGCATTCATATTTTTGCCAGTCAAATGCATTATTTTACATTTTTCTACATTGAACCTCATTTGCCATGTAGTTGCCCACCCCATTGATTTGTTCAGATCTTTTTGCAAGGTTTCCACATCTTGCAGAGAAGTTATTGCCCTGCTTAGCTTAATATCATCCGCAAATACAGAGTTTGAACTGTTTATCCCAGGTCGTTTATGAACAAATTAAACAGGATTGGTCCCAGCACAGAATCCTGGGGGACCCCACTACCCACCCCTGACCATTCCGAGTACTTCCCTTTTATCAGCACCCTCTGAACGCCCTTGAAGCCAGTTTTAAATCCATGTACTTATGCCAATGGACCTTATTTTGTACAGTAAACGTTTATGGGGAACTGTGTCAAATGCTTTTGCAAAATCCAGATACACCACGTCTATGGCATCACTTCTAGATGACAACTCACCTCCTCATAGAAGGTTAATAGATTGGTTTGGCAAGAACGATTCTTCATGAATCCATGCTGATTACTGCTAATGATACCATTCTCATTACTAAAATCTTGTATATAGTAGACATGTGCACACTGAAATATTTCGTTTCGGAATTTCGTTTTCGTCCGAAAAATAAATTTATTTAGTTACTCCCGAAATTCGTTTTTATTTATTTAGTTTTTCGTAAAAAATTGCATAGTCCGAAAATCCAAATTAAGGTTGAATCTGTCATTGAAGGCTTATGGTGTCTGTCGAATGTTCAAAGAAGATTCGACGGAGCAGCTAAACTGTACGACGCCGTATAGTTTACCTGCTCCGTCGAATCTTCTTAGAACTTTCAACAGACACCATAAGCCAAAGTACGTGTGTACTTAGTTCTAGCTATTTTACTGCTCCTCCTCTTTGGTTACAATCAGCCAATAACATTCATCATCATCATTAATTTTATTTATCTTTTCTCCCCTACGTCGAATCTTTTCTCCCCTACGTCGAATCTTTTCTCCCCTACGTCAAATCTTTTCTCTCTATGTTGAATCTTTTCTCTCTATGCAGAATAATCTTGGACTAATAGAGTTAAGGTTAGGCACATTCGACCACAGGTTTGATGGACACAGATTGTTATTGTCATCATCATGTCAAATCTCCTATCTATATCGAACTGTTGTAGCAACGAAAACGAAAATAAAGCATTTGTTTATGTCAGATCTTTCGTTTTTCGGATTCTGCACTTACCTTATTGTTTGTTAAAACGATAACGAAAATACCTGAAGTTCGGACGAAAATGCATTCAGACGAAAACGAATGCACATGTCTAGTATATAGTCCCTTATCAACCCCTCCAAGAGTTTACATACTATTGATGTTAGGCTAACTGGTCTGTAATTCCCAGGGATGTATTTTGGGCCCTTTTTAAATATTGGTGCTACACTCTCCAATCAGCTGGTACCATTCCAGTTAGTAGACTGTCAGTAAAAATTAGGAACAATGGTCTGGCAATTACTTGACTGAGCTCCCTAAGTACTCTCGGGTGCAAGCCATCTGGTCCCGGTGATTTATTAATGTTAAGTTTCCCAAGTCTAATTTTAATTCTGTCCTCTGTTAACCATGGAGGTGCTTCCTGTGATGTGTCACTTTAAAGAGTTGTCACAGGAAAAGGGGGTGGGGGTACAACTTCCAATTGGTACACCTGTTCTTGTGGCAACTGCCTAATATGGTATTTGCTTTCCCTTTGGAGAGATTTCCTTTCATTTTATGTTCTGTCTCTGACTTTCCTCCCAGTAAGCCCATTTCCTGGAGGCCAATGAGTAAAGAAATGAATGGGGATTTTTTATTTAAATAATTGGCAATGCTGGTTGGCCAGACTGGATGTAATTAAATCTATGGACAGCCTGACGGCCACATTGTATAATAGGGAAGACAAATTTATGGGAACCTTGCTCCTGGAAAGAATTTTACCTGTCCTTCTCAATATTTAGTTGTCATGTCTCTGACCTCAACTGTCCAGGCACACTGATTGTAATACCCAGATGACACCTGACCTTAGATTTTCCTCTACGTGGTTTAAATTATACAGAAAAACTAACATCGGACACCCTCCCCACCCCTCCTCAGACTCCGCTGTACTCACCTCCGGGGTTGCCAAGCTGTCAGCGCCCCCGCAGCTGCTCTAGTGGTCTGGGCATTTGAGATCCCTGCTCTTCTCCCTCTTCTCCATGCAGAGCTTCTGCTGTCACAGTAAATCAATCTGGGCTATACTGGAAGCACTGTGTGGAGAAGTGTTGAGATTTCCAATCTCCAGACCAGTGGAGTAGCTGTGGAGGTGCTCACATCTCAGCAACCGCAGAGATAAGCACAGCAGGGACCAGGGAGGATGGAGGTGGGAAGGGTGTACATTTGTTCTGTAAAGGTGAACTAACACTTTAAAGCCCAATTGAATCTTTGTTTTTTTATTACTGTAAGGGATCATGCACACTGAGCTTAAAAAATGTAGTTTTTTCAGGCATTTGAAGTTTTTATTTCTGCCTGTAAATGCACCTTTGTTAGTCTATGTGTCCATATACAGTATATTAGAAGAGGAGTGTTTACTGTCAGGAAAAAAAAACCATTAACAAGCACATTCAAGAGAGGATCATTTGGGCTGAAAAACATGCAAATGCTTTTAACGCCTCAGCGTTCATTCATTTCAATAGCCAATATAAATGAATACTCTGGCCAATGCAATCCATAATTGCTCAAACGCTTGATGAGTCTAAAGGCCTGTGCAGTGCAGTTACTCCCAGCCAGGAGTAAAAGACATTCAGAGGAGAAATTCAAACGCCCAGTGTGCATGAGCACTAATGTTGCATAAACCATAATAAATGTAAGTGTATTGTTTTCAATTTTTTTTTTATTATACTATTGTGCTGTAGCTAGGGTAAAATGCCACTGGGCTGGCTGCATGCTGGAGAAGCAAACTGCTGAAACAGCTACATACTGCAGCTCTGCAGTCCCTGTCTCCAATAGTCTGACAGCACCCCACGCACAGTGTATAAACAACAGTGCTGTTTAGGGAGCATGAGCTTTGTTAATTGAAACACTGTGCAATGGGCACACCAGTGGTTCGTATAATCAGGGCATAGTAACCTTTGCTGCAGTTGAAAAAAAACAAAAAAAAAATATAGTCTACAATTATATCTGTTTATGCAAGTCTAAATGCATTATAGTAATGAAAAATTAAGATTTAGTTGAGCTTTTATGTCTGGAAGCCATAACAGAGAAAACAACTGTGGTACCTATATTCCCTGCAGCTCTGCATAGATACCATTCAGCTTCCAGGTTTTATTACCAAAGCTTAGTTGAACAAGCTGAATTTAGAAGCTGATTGGCTACCGTGCTCAGCTGCACCAGATTCTAAATGCTACAGTTTTAGTAAATCCCATCCTTTTGAGTGCTTCTGTCTGTCAAAATTGCTGTCAGATGAGTGGCAGATTTAAAAGTGTAACAAAACACTTTGTTAAAAACCACCTTTCTAGGGGCCTATGCCAATAGGCTTTTGTTGTCATGAGATCTGCATTTCTCCCAATACAATTTAAGAGGGGACAAAAGTACCCTGAAGCAGATTAGAAGAGGTCAACAGATCAGTGAATAAACTCTCAAACTGATCCCAAATGCAAGGTGAATGCATCTGAAAGCAAACTGCATTTGCCTATCAACATAAGCCCCATGCCTATCAACACAGATCCTAACTCACATGTGAAATCTGGTGATGTCCTTTTGCATTGTGTATGCTAGGCAGATAGAGTAATCGGTGAGTAAAACAGACACATGTCATTATTTACAGTCAAAATAACATGAAGCAATGTTTTGAGGATGAAAATGAAAATACAAATGTAATATTTTCTATTGGACTAAGCTATGAAATATAATAAGATTAAACTTGTCTTCCTTGCAGAAACAACTACCTGTACTTTGCTGACTTTTTGAAAAAGTAAGACCTACATTTTAAGCAATTACACTTAAGTATGTATATTACCTGCATCGGCACAACTCCCGGTATGCGATCCTTTGAGTTTTCTGGTATATAGATAGCTTTGAGGTGAACATCTCCTGACAGAGTCTGTAGATCGTAGTTGAGCTTTTCAGCTAGTTCCATTTCAGACTTAATTGTTCTGTAGTCCTTTTTGTCCACCATAGAGAGAAGTTTTGAAGCCACTTCTGGTCCACTTTCTTCAAAGGCATAGTTATCAGCCACTAGTTTCCCAGCAGTCTGAATGATGGAAGGAATTTTGGAGCGCAGGTTAATTATGTGTTGAGCAGCATTCATGGCCTCATTGGCTTGAATGACTACATGAGGTTCAACCCCTGATACACTCCACACTTTGCCAGTCACAGAACTAATCACCACTTGATTAGGAATTGAGGCATAAAGATGACTTTCCCCTACATTGTACATACCAACAGACAAAGACACCCCACTAGTTGGCTCGCCAATAATAGTGGCTCGATTTAGATCCTTCATTGATCTTGTGAATGCTTCAGCTGCTGAACCAGTCATGTGACTTGTGAGTACATAAATGTCTTTGGAGGACCCATATCTTTGGCCAGCTACTTCTGGAAAAGTCCATATTTCAGTACCTGTGGAGGTGCTACGATCATACACAGTGTAAAGGTGTTGTAATGGCTCAGGATCAAAAAAATATGAACAAAAAATGGGTATGGCTGTAGAATAACCCCCGCTGTTGAATCTCATGTCAATGATTAAGGTACTTGTTTCAACCAACTTATTCCAGACAAGACTAACCAGCTGGGGCCCAATAGCTTTAATTATTTCTGCATCAGCCATCATGTCAAATCTCAAATATCCTACATTTCCTGGCAGAACTTCAATCTTGAATAAAGCATCAATAATGTAGCTTAATTCTTCTGGTGAAGGGATTTTGGAAGGCTTGTCTTCTAAGACTTCTGGTTCTATGTCACTGTAAAATATGTGAAGTCTATGGTCTCCTGAGATTTCCTGAATGTCTGAAGTAAGCTGAGAAGCCAAGGATTCTAGATCCACCACAGATCGGTATCCACCCTCAGACCACTTACTTTTAAGGGCATTACTGACTTTATTAGCCACCTCTGGAATGGCATAGTGGACTTCTAAGAGCAGTCCAGTGCCCTCTACCAGTGCAGAGACTTTTGGGTGAAATTGAATGATTTCCTTGGCTTTTTCCAAAGCTTCGTCTGCTAGAACAATAGCATCTGGTACTACTCCTCCTCCAAGCCAACAGTCACCATTATTGTCTATAAAGTTGATCACAGGTACTGTGACAGTCAATTGAGTGAGTTCAAGATTTAATAACCGTGAATGCATTAGGGTGCCAGATGTTATTTCGCCAATGATTGTGGCTCTGCTCAAAGACTGCATAAGATAAGCAAATTCTTCTGCTGCTGTAGCAGTTCTGTGGCTGGTCAGTACATAGACCCCTCTTTGAGCACCATATCGTTTTCCAACAAGATCAGGAAGGCTATAAAACTCCTTAGTAGAGTTTGATAGACGGTCATACATGGTGAAAAAACGGATCCTAGACTCTGGCTCATGGAAGTAAGACAAAAGTAGGGGAATGGCAGAAGAAGGCCCACCAGTATTAAAACGCAAGTCTATAATGAGGTTTTCTGTACTTGTGATTGGATCCCAAACTTTGTCAACGATGTAAGGCCCTAATTTTCCAAGAACAGTGATATCAGCAAACTCATCAAATCGTAGGTACCCTATGTTCCCAGGGAGGATACTAACCTTAAAAACAGTATTGACTAAAGCTTGAAGAATATTTTCATCATCTGGTATATTCTGCGCAGATGGGAATGCTTCTGGCAGCACTGGAGTATCAGATTTGGACCTTATAATCAGTCTGGGGTCCTCTGTCACTGACTGAAGCTCATAATTTAGTTTTGCTGCAAGATCTTCTTCAGAAATGACCGAGGCATAGTCCATGTTTGAAAGATGCTTTAACAAAGTTGGAATGCGGTCAAAGAAAGCATAGAAGTTTCCCAAGATACCACTAAGCTGCTGCAGCACACTTGGAATTTTGGAACGAACAGAGAAAATGGCCAAAGCTTTATTAAGTGCATCTTCTGCATTCACAACAACACAGGGAAACACACCAGCTACTTCCCAACTCTGTCCAGTCAGTGGACTTATTGATCGGGATACAGGAACAGTGATGTAGAAATCTGATTGTCCAATTTTAATTTTCTGTATGTCCAAAGATCCACCTGCTGTTCTTTCTCCAACAACAATTGCCCTGTTCATGTGTTTAAGAATATAGGCAGCATTCTCTGCAATGCCTTTGGTAAACTTGCTTGTTAACACTATCACATCTTTGTCTTTACTATATCTCTTACCTATCAAGGTTGGAAGTGTTCGTAATTCTGTGGTGGTGTTGGTAGGGCGGTTGTAAATGGTATCTATAAGGACAACAGGTTGAGCTTCAGTCAAGTAGGACACAACAAAGGGAACACCTGAGACCTTACCCTGAGTACTGTATCTTAGATCCAAAATCAGAGCAGAACTTGACATGAGTTTGCCCCATATGTTCTTCACAAGAAAGGGACCAATTTGTTGAACAACATCTTGGCCAATTACATAGTCAATTCGAAGGTAGCCAATGTTTCCAGGCAGGACCTCATACTTAATGGAATGATCCACAAGGAATTGCAGCTGTTCAGGAGTTGGAGTGATTTCTGTCTCTTGCTTCACGATGGCAGATGGCTCGTAAGATACAATGAGACGAGGATCATTGAGTGAACTTTGTACCCCAGCTGTAAAAACACTAGCTAAGGTTAAAGGATCAGAAACATGAAGAATCTCTCCACTCTTGATTGCCTGTTCTATGGTCTCCTGCATTCCCACCAGGTTCTCAGGAAAGCAGTAATTGTCCAACAGTACTTTGGCCATGTCGAGCAAAAAGGATGGTTGAAAGACAGGGTTAGAACAGGCATTATAAAAGAGTAGTAGAAAGATCAGGGCCCGATAGCTGTTAGACATGTTGATCCTGAGCAGCCGAATTTCTTCTGTCTGCTGCTCCTGAGAATGGAGAATTAAATGCAGGGCACAGAACAGCCAATTCTCTTTTATCTCTGCTAAACCTTTAATCACATTAATGAGGCTATAAGCATCAGCACAAGGGTATTTCTGGGAAAACACCATACTGTCTGTACTGTGAGCATCTGTTCCCTTTTTTGTTTTGTGGCTGCACATTTTAATATGACTGGTAGTCAAACTTAGCAAGCTTGTAGCTACATTTAAAAATAACTAGTAATAAGGATACAAATGAAGAACAGCGGTAATGACTCTATAGAAGCCATGGCCAATAAGCCAGAAACAGTTGAATGTAGTTTTGAATAAATGTCTTTGTAATATTAGGGGGTATATTTGTACTATACACTAGTGGCTCTGAACGTACAGTTTGCCATTGGGGCAAAAAGGAATGCAGTATATGGCTCCGCCCACTATTCTGAAATGAGCAGTAGTCCACGTATTTTTGGGATGTGCGGTGGATTAATACCGTGATGGAAAAAAAAGTGAACAGCTTCTGTTTTAATAAGGCTCTACTGTGCCATATGTATATGTTAGAAACAGTTCTTAAAAGTTAACTAAAATAGTTAACCAAAAATAGATTTTTTTTTAATTTTAGGTAGGGAATATGAAAGGGCTAGAATCTTTATTACTGTTTGTGTCCCCAGTGTAGGGATTCACCCTCTCTATTTGTACTGGTGACCCATTGTCATGGGGACTACAAGTGAGGGAAAATAAAGCATTTAAAGTTGTCAAAGGAACAAGAACAGATGGGGATTCTTCCAATGGGGACTCCTGTTCTTTGCTGTCAACTAAGTGTAAACATAGATGTTAAAATCTAGTTGCACAATTTCTGTTTGTTAGATTTACCAAAATCATGTAAAAGGAGGCTAAGCAATCTGTTCACTTTGTATGCGATTTCATGGAGCCCTCGTATTACATAGATGTTGTAGGAACTAAAAGAGACTGCAAAGTGCACAGTGAGTATAGAAGTGGATTCACTTTACTTTGGAGAGTTTTCTTCACTTCCTGTTGTGTCCCTGAGATAGGAAGTGAAGGGAAATCTCACCATTGAAACAAATACATAAAAACAATAAAGCTCATTTAAAACATTGTGTCTTTAGATATATTTTGCTTAGGATTATTTAGTTGACTAACAGAGATTTTGAAAGTTTGTATGAAAATTAAGACAGAAAATGTATACTGTCTGCATATTCTTCAATAATATAAATCATTAGGTTACGATCGCACTGCTTTGATCCGACTTTCATGCGATTATGTAGTATAACTTGGATGCTACTTTGAAGTGGTTTGTGTATTCTATGGGGCTAAAATTGTGCTGGAATTGCACCAACACAGGACAGTACAGGAACCTTTTTCTAAAATCACACCATGCTGAGTTGCAATGATGTCAAAGTGCACCAATGAAAACAATGTGATTTCCATTGTCATGAGATTCTGTGCGACTCTAGTTGAATCTGAAATTGCACTTCTTTTAACCAAGCCTTAGTGTAATGAAAGCTTATGGGTGACATCTGGCAGTACAGTGGAACCTTGGGTAACGAGTAACTTGGATAGTGAGCGTTTTGAAGGACGAGCAACTTTTTAAAAAAAAATCCTGACTCAGTTTACGAGTGTTGTCTCACAAAACGAGCAGAATTGAGGCTAATGGTGTGTGCAGTACCGTATTTGGCCAGAAGTGCAGGGGCGCCGGTGAGCGGAGCGGTTTGGAGCTGTTCGGAGCCGTTCGAAAATACTCTGAATCACTTGGAAATACTCGGAAACGCTTGGAAATACTCCATTCCTGAGTTTTTCCGAGCCTTTCCGAGGGTTTCAGAGATCAGCTGAGCTGTCCCCGAGTATTTCCGAGGATCTCTGGAACCCCCCACCTCTGGCCACATGCGATATTGCATGCAATAGAAGTCAATGCGGAACGAATTATCTTCTTTTCCATTGACTTCTATGGGGAAACTTGCTTTGATATGCAAGTGCTTTGGATTACAAGCATTCTCCTGAAACGGATTATGCTCGTAATCCAAGGTTCCACTGTAATCTATTCTGGGGTTTATAGACAAAATATCACCCCTCACTGTATCTCTCCCCACACTATAATCCAGCTGGTAAAATCTATTTTATATGAACCAACTTGGAATTAATTTATACATGCTAGCTTTTAAAAAAAGTCTAATTTGCCTTGGAATCTGCTAATTATTACCCATTTGCTTCATTAGTTGATGACCCCAAAAAAGGTAGGGGTGGCCAACATTTTGATCTTTCTGGGCCACATTGGAAGAAGAGGGATTGTCTTGGGCCACATATAAAATACACTGATAATAAGGATAGCTGAAAAAAAAAAGTTAATGATCACTGATATAGATAATGTACCTGTCTGAGTAAGAAAACTTCTTTTTATATATATATATATATATATATATATATATATATATATATATATATATATATTTTTTTTTTTTTTTTTTTTATTATAAAAAAAGAGGGCAACATAAAACTAGTGTGATATTTGGCACTGTTTTGGATAAACTAACACATCAATATTGGGTTTGATGGCTGTAGTAGCAATTCTCAATGAATTCTCAAGATGCTCATCAAATATTGTGGTTTTAATTTTGCCCTTAATTCTTAAAAATAGTGTCTCACAAATATAGGTGCTGCCGAAAACTGATGACATGTGAGCTATGAGTAAGCACCCAACATTGGTGTGAAACGCGTCAGCTTGCACCTGTAGTTCACCACTGTATATCCATGTATTCGGAATAATGAGATTGCACAGGAGTGTGGCTGTCCAGCCTTCTTTTGTACTATGAAAAAAGCGTGATTGTAAAGAGTGGGATACTTTTCTTTCAGAAGATAAAACAATCCAGTAAAAAACACTTTTCATTTTTTTCTTTGGCTACATGTATATCTGTTTTATGTTTTATCTTATTTTACATGTATAATCGCAAAGTGTAAATGCATTTTTACAAAAAATTCAATAAAACATTTTTAATTACGTTTTCAATTTTGTGTTGGACCACATTCATAGCCATCTTGGGCCACATGTTGGACACCCCTGGTCTACACAGTATGAGTAACAGTGAAATGGAAATATAAGCATATACTGATGAAGCTTGTAAATAATCAAGAAAATCTCAATTGTCTTAGAATCTGCTGTTTATTACCTATTTGTATCAAAAGTGTAAAAAGGGCAGCTTTGTTTGAGGTAGGAGCCATGGTGTAATGCAATATATAAACACATACATGAATGTCTGAAGCTACTAATCATATTTAATTCAAGTAATTAGGATTTGCCTGCTTTATCCTGATTTTATTTGAGGTCACAGCTGACACCATTGCTGCTGGCCAATAGAATAGAGACTGGGGTTAACTCAGAACATGAACTTTTCAACTTGTCCAGTGACACAAAGCCGATCACGGATGTCTTGTAATCTTCAGCCCTATGGAAAATGATGAAAGGGACTCCTCAAAGGAGGATTTCAAACAGGCATTATTCTATATACTGTATTTCATGTATAGTTTTTAATTTTTTTTTTTTACGAATAACTCAATGACCATCCAAATTTTTGATTACGGGAAGTAAGTCTAATGCCATGGAATACAATCAACGCCCTTGCTGCCTTTCAAGTTTGAAGAAAGCTCACATGTTGCACACCCTGCTTCCTTGATGCTTCCTTCATTTCTCTAAACAAAATATTTTACCAGGTAAAAAAGAGTCTTGGGGTACTTCTGCAATATGTACCCTTTCACGTAAAATAGCCTTTAATTGTACAGCAAATCCTTAACTAGAATATACAATAGAATGTCCTTTAATAGTGAACACTACAATTATGTAGAGTGGACAGAAACCTTTATAAATTCACTGTTTATTAACGTTAACAGAAGAAATTTAAAATACTGGACACTATAAATGTGAACACATAACAATCTGCCAAGTACCCAACAGCTGTCCCTTGCCCATTGCTCAAGCATTGCTTGCAATCAATGGCTGGGGTTGCAGGGAGGTGTTTTCCCTAGGTGACTTTTGTGCATTTTTTTCAAATCAGGAAAATATAGGATAAAGGCGTTTGTTTAAAATTTGGCTAGCAGAGTCATACATCATCAACCGATTCAGCCCCGAAAGATTTTACCCCCTTCCTGACCAGAGCACTTTTTGCGATTCGGCACTGCGCCGCTTTAACTGACAATTGCGCGGTCGTGTGGCGTTACCCAAAAACAAAATTGACGTCCTTTTTTTCCCACAAATAGAGCTTTCTTTTGGTGGTATTTGATCACCTCTGAGTTTTTTATTTTTTGCGCTATAAACAAAAAAAGAGCGATGATTTTGAAAAAAAAAAAAGCAATATTTTTTACTTTTTGCTATAATAAATATCCCCCAAAAATATATAAAAAAAAACAATTTTTTTCCTCAGTTTAGGCTGATATGTATTCTTCTACATATTTTTGGTAACAAAAATCACAATAAGCGTATATTGATTGGTTTGCGCAGAAGTTATAGCGTCTACAAAACGGGATAGATTTATGGCCTTTTTCTTATTAATTTTTTTTATTAGTAATGGCGGCGATCTGCGATTTTTATCTTGACTGCGACATTATGGCGGACACGTCTGACACTTTTGACACTATTTTGGGACCATTGTCATTTATACAGAGATCAGTGCTATAAAAATGCACTGATTACAGTGTAAATAACACTGGCAGGGAAGGGGTTAAGCACTAGGGGGCGATCAAGGGGTTAAGTGTGTCCTAGGGAGTGATTCTAACTGTGGGGGGCATGGGCTACTGACTGACAGCTGACATAACAGCGATCACTGTAGTAGTATATCCCTGTCATGTCACTAGGCAGAATGGGGAAATGGCTTGTTTACTCCGTGACACGATCGTGGCACACCGGTGGACATCGAGTCCGTGGGACCCGTGGGCACAGTCACGCTGTACGCGGCAGGCGTGCGTGCGCGCGCCCACTAGCCCCGCCAATTAAAGGGGACGTACAGGTACGCCCATTTGCCCACCGCTGCCATTGTGCCGACGTATATTGGCGTGCAGCGGTCGGCAAGTGGTTAAATTTAACCACTTCAGCTGCCCCCTTCATGACCATGCCATTTTTTTTGCAATATGGCATTGCGTTATTTTAACTGACAATTGCGCAGTCGTGTGATGCTGTACCCAAATAAAGTAGATGCCTTTTTTCCCCCACAAATAGAGCTTTCTTTTGGTGGTATTTGATCACCTCTGTGGTATTTATATTTTGAGCTATAAACAAAAAAAAACATCAATTTTGAAAAAAAAACACAATATTTTTTACTTTCTGCTATAGACCGCATTTAATAAAAAAAATAAAAAAAATCGAATTTAGGCCAATATGTATTCTGCTACATGTTTTTGGCAAAAAAAATTGCAATAAGCGTATATTGATTGGTTTGCGCAAAAGTTATAGCGTTTACAAACAGTGGGATATTTTAATGGAATTTTTAAGGGAATTATAGTGGGACTGCGACATTGCAGCAGACAAATCAGACACTAAGTGACACTTTTTGGGGACCAGTGACACCAATACAGTGATCAGTGCTAACAAATATGCACTGTGTCTGTACTAATGACACTGGCAGGGAAGGGGTTAACATCAGGAGTGCTCAAAGGGTTAAATGTGTCCCTAGGGAGTGCTTTCTAACTGTGTGGGGGAGGTGCTTGTACTGTGCTTAGCAGAAACACCAGATCTCTGTCTTCCCTTGTCACAGAATGGCGATCTGCTTTGTTTACATAGGCAGATTGCCATTCTGCCTCTGTCGGGAATGATCGGCGGGTCCTGGCAGCCATCGGGTCCTCCGGACCTGTTGATTGGCTGCTGCTGTGTCCAATACAAACCCAGAAGTAAAAATGACGTACAGGTACATGATTCTGCCTGTAGGTGCCGCCACCCCGCAGTACATGTATGTGGGGCGGTCGGCAAGCGGTTAAAATTTGTATCTGTATAGTTGTGTGCTAGCTGCTCCATCTGCCTTGGACTGAAATCTTTGGGATTCCTTTTGGAACCCACATCAGAACTAATGAATACATTATGGATATTTCTGTTCCTACAAAACCTCTAGGTCTAGTGGGAATTTTGGCAAGTATGAAGTCTGACATAACCAGTCTACAATGTTGTACATTCAACAAATGTTGCATTCTTATCAAACATGGAGATAAACAAATCATTGAGGGTCTGCTTACGTTTCATACCCAGAGTATTGGCCATTTGTTCAAATTTCTGTTTGCCTAGCCTTGATATACTGGCTCTTGGGGAGGCCATGGTTTAAAGGGATTGTACAGTCAGAAGGCTTTTATCTTAATGCATTCTATGCATTAAGATAAAAAGCCTTCTGTGTGCAGCAGCCCCCCTAACACTTACCTAAGGTCCCGCTCTGTCCAGCTATGTCCACGAGTGTCTCAGCTGCAGTGTCTAAGAGACACAGCAGTGGTGCCATTGGCTGCCGCTGTTGTCAGTCAAAGTCAGCTAGTCAATCAGGAGAGAGAGGCCACAAGGCCGGGTTGGGGCTTCGTGTCTGAATGAACACAGGGAGCTGTGACTCGGCTCGGGTGCCCCCATAGAAAGCTGCTTGCTATGGGGGCACTGAACAGGAGGGAGGGGCCAGGAGCACAGAAGAGGGGCCCGAGAAGAGGAGAATCTGGGCTGCTCTGTGCAAATCCACTATAACAAAAGCAGGTAAGTGTGTTATTTTTATAGGAAAAAAACAAGACTTTACAATCACTTTAAAGTGGTATTCAGAGCAAAATTTTCCCTATTTAGAAACTCTGATGTATCCGAATTTCTGAATACAACAGTAACAAATTTCAACAAATCTGAATTACAAACAAAAATCCAAAATGTGTTTGTTTCATTCAGATGTTTAAATAAAGCTGATTGTCAAGGAGCTGGGCAGCCTCCTGGCCACCGCATCCTCAACAACCATGGCTCAACAAAAAGTATTCAAATGTGCATGACATCATCAGCTAATCATTGTCACATTGCTTTTTTTTTTTTTTTTCAAAGACAGCAGTTTCCAACAACTTAAAACATGCAGTAAAACAGATGAGTGTACCCAACTAAAGATGTCCAGCATACAATCCCCAAAAGATCCCGGAAAACTGGGGGCACAGGGAAGCAACACCAGCCTGAGGGCTTCTTAATGATTGTGGACAGCAAAGGACACTGCTGTACCATTTTTTCTCTTTTCCTCTTTTCGTAGACTAAACTAGAAAGAGGAAGAAGGAGAAAAAGTAAAGGAAAGGGGGGGAAGAAGGGCAGAGAGGAGGGGAAGAGGGAAAAAGAAGGGGGGATGAGGAAGGGGGTGGAATGATGGATTGCAAATGCAACCGGTACCTCTAAGGGGAGGCTTCCCCGGGGGGCAATTATCTCAGTTGTTAGCTCACTCGATTGATCCCCTAGACCACAAGCCTTTTCGGCCGAGGGCGATCTGGGGGGCTTGTTGAGTTTTGGCCAGGCACAGCGTGATCCCTTTTGGGGTGCCGGCGGAACCTCTCCTCGTCCCGCCACTTTGCTAGTAGTGGGTCAGAGGGTTTTTCCACTTAGTTATATGGTTTATGTGTTTTCTAGGAATAGGTCAAATTCACATTTCTGTGCTTTATTCCTAACTAATGTTACCAGACTAGCCATATAGCCCCATTAGGGGTCCGTCTCTGTTTGATCCTTGTGTATTCTCATTTATGCATATTTCTTGTTGCCTTTTTGAAAATTAATAAAATATTTTGAAAATAGCAAATGCAACCGGTGCAAAAAGGGACACCAATGACTATCAGCCAGTGAGAGCCATTGCAAGAAGAGATTTTCCCTCATCAGAGTACACAAACATGTTCCATAAAGTCCACGTTTTGGTATACACCTCACGTTTATGTTGGTTCGTCAATACGAGATCCTCTATATGATTCAACTCCTCAACCTTGTGGAGCCAGAACCCAATGGACGAAGCTTGCGGATCCCTCCAACTAAGGGAAATACATGACTTGGCAGCATTCAAAAGGTGTCATAGGATTGGCCATTTGTAGATTTTGGAAGATATGTTAGTGACGTGCAGAAGAAAAAATTCCGGGTAATCTGAAACAGTAATCTGTGAATTTTGGAATAATCCGGTGGACCTCCTTCCAGTAGCAATTAAGCTTAGAGCAGGACCAAAAGACATGCAGGAGCGTCCCTCGTTCCTCCAGGCAGCGCCAGCACCTATTTGAAGTAGTCGGAAAGCACATTGCCTGTTTTTATCTGATGCTCACTTTAGAAGTATGTATTAGTAAGCAGTGGAAAACTGGAAGGAGCCCATAAAACCCCTAAAATCGTTTAGTATGCCTTTTTT
Organism: Aquarana catesbeiana; assembly: GCF_042186555.1. Taxonomy (NCBI): domain Eukaryota; kingdom Metazoa; phylum Chordata; class Amphibia; order Anura; family Ranidae; genus Aquarana; species Aquarana catesbeiana. The sequence continues at coordinate 272,979,694 of NC_133331.1, read as the reverse complement.
GCAGCATACCATTAGCTGTTTTGCAGTGTAGAAGATTAGATTTGACGGCTTTTTAGTTCAATATTAATGTTATTTTAAAAAATTGAGAGTGAAAGTATATTAACAGCAAATGTTTGAACCTTTACGCATTGCTTGGGAAAGCTTGATGACTCTGTGAACCTTCAACATAAACAGCTCAGATACAGGATGTATAGTTTTATCCCAGATAGCAAGTGACGCTTGGATTTTAACCTTAGTACCACCAAGTTCAAAATGACTCATACTATTTAACTGCTTTTTTACTGTCACATTTTTCAGTTTCATTTCATGATGTTGTTAGAAGTTCTTGTCTTTATTGTGCCACAGATAATATAAAATGTCACTTGCTAATGTCATTCTATCCTTTCTCATAAAGAGAAATTACACAGTATTTTCAACAAAGCTGTCTAAACCCAATAATAAAAAATGTATATAATGTAGTGCAGTTCACCAGTTCTTAGATGTGATGGCTGCATTGATTTGTTAGGCATTCTTTCCTTTATTTTAACATGGTAATCTTTCTCCTGTCCTAGGGTGACAACCCTCGCTCACTTTACGGCATCTATGGAGGAGTAACATTGTCACCCTGTGAAAGGAAGTGTGCTAGGACTTACAGAAGCTCCCTCTCTTCTCATCTCCAATAAGTAAGATTATCATGTGTCCCATTTTTCAGGAACAGTTCCTGTTGTTGGGGATCTTTCACCAAATTTGACCCCGGGAGCTGACAATGTAATCTTCACAGTGCACGGGCTTCAATTCATCACACTGTCCATTCAAAAATGGTGCCGGCAGAGCAATCTGCATGTGTGTGGCTATTGATGCTGCATGTGCAGATTAATCCAGTTGTGCTTTTTGGACTGACACGTGAACAGCTCGGCTGGAGCAGTCAGCGCGTGCGCGGCAACATGAATGGTGGTGCACATGCAGAGTGCCCTACTGGTGCCATTTTTAACTGATACTTTTGCAGCATGGTGAATTGGAGCCCAGTCAATGTGAAGATTATAGTCTACCCAGTTCCCAGAATGATGCTGGGCCCCTGGCTGGGGATGGCAGACACAAGCCACAGTCTGTAATTGCATGATCCTAGAACTCTTAATCCTGAGCTTTGAACTCTCTCTCTCTCATCATCATGGGGACAAGGTGCTTTGGGATAGGGGGCGCAGAACCCCCCCTGCCCCAAAGCACCCACCCACCCATGTTGAGGGCATGTGGCCTGGTATGGTTCAGGAGGGGGGGTACACTCGCTCATCCCTCACCTATCCTGACATCCAGGCAGCATGCTCGGGTACGGGTCTGATATGGATTTTGGGGGGACCCCCACGCCATTTTTTTCTTAATTTTGGCATTTTTTTCATAGATTTTTCATCTATGTTGCTGGGAGCCGGCAATACATTACACCCGCAAGCATGAATTGCACCTCTGTGCAAAACCCTGTATATATACGGGGTTCCCTTTAAGAGCCGCTAGAAGGCATGCGCGCGCCTGCTGCATGGTGGGGGACCCGATGCACGTGGCTGGTGGTCGCGATCGCGTGCACAAGAGCCAGCTTGGCCAAATCCCTGTCCTGTCAGGGGAGAGGAGACATATCATTTGCTCCTAGTAAGTAGGAACAACGTCAGTCCTATCTCCGTACAGTTAGAACACACAGAGGGAACACACATTTAACCCCTTGATCCCCCCCTAGTGTTAACCCCTTCCCTACCAGTGACATTTACACAGTAATCAGTGCATATTTACACCACTGATCACTGTATAAATGTCAAAGGTCCCAAAAATGTGTCAAAAGTGTTTGATCTGTCCGTTGCAATGTCGCAGTACCGCTAAAAATCTCAGATCACCGCCATTACTAGTAAAAATGCCATAAAAATGACATAAATCTTTCCCATAGTTTGTAGACGCAATAACTTTTGTGCAAACCAATCAATATACGCTTATTGTGGTTTTTTTTTACCAGAAATATGTAGAAGAATATATATTGGCCTTAACTGAATTTGTTTTTTAAAAACATTTTTGGGGATATTTATTATAGCATAAAGTAAAAAATATAGTTTTTTTTTTTCAAAATTGTCAATCTTTTTTTGTTTATAGCGCAAAAAATAAAAACCACAGAGGTGATCAAATAGCACCAAAAGAAAGCTCTATTTGTGGGGAAAAAAGGACGCAAATTTAGTTTGGGTACAGTATTGTATGACCGCGCAATTACCAGTTAAAGCAGCGCAGTACCAAATTGTAAAAAGTGCTCTGGTCAGGAAGGGGGTAAAACCTTCTGGGGCTGAAGTGGTTAAATTACATTTCTCCTTTAGAAATGTCATTCTTGCTGCGGCACTGTTCTACACATCGCACAGATGTGCCACTTTACAGGCAGACTAAGGCGACCCCCCAGGCATGATATTTAAAGGAATATTTCATTTTTATTGTTTCACTTTAAGCATTATTAAAATCACTGCTCCTGAAAAAACTATTGTTTTAAAAACTTTTTTGCATTGATACATGTCCCCTGGGGCAGGACCCGGGTCCCCATACACTTTTTATGGCAATAACTTGCATATAAGCCTTTAAAATTAGCACTTTTGATTTTTCATGTTCGTTTTCCCGTAGACTTTAATAGGTTTCGCATGTTCGCTAGAACTTTTTGCCTGTTCGCGGTGTTCTGGTGCGAACCAAACCGGGGGGTGTTTGGCCCATCCCCATCCTTTAGTAATTTAAACCACTAGAGTCAGATATAAAACCTAGAACTGGCAAATCATATCAGCACCATTGTCAAGCTTTGAAAAAAGATTTTTTATTTACTTAGACTGATTACATTTCTCTTTCATGTTAATTGATAATCAGTCGTATCTTGGCACCACTGTATATAAAAATGTTTGAGCTACACAGTGAATCCTGGAATGTTGCCTTCTGTTGTTTTGCATACAATGATCAAATATTCAGTTGAATACAAAATGTAAAAAGTTGCAGACTTCCCTGATTTAATTGTCACCTTACACAAATGTGGGCCGGGTCAATGTATGGGCCAGAATATCTTCTTACTCTGGGTGATTGTTTTTTATATGTAAATAAAAAGAACATAAATAAAGACATAACAATTATAACAATGTTGTTATACATCGATCAGCCATAACTTTATGACCACTAACTGGCTAAGTGGATAACATTGATTATCTTGTTACGATGGCATCTGAATGTTGGTGGCATATATTAAGCAGCAAGTAACCATGTTGTCAATTAAGTTGTTGTGTTGAAAGCAGAAAATAATGGGCATCAAAGTTTGTTGCTTATGGGGCTCCATAGCCACAGACCAGTCAGGGTGCCCATGCTGACCTGTGGCCACAGCCAAAAGCCCCTACAATGGGCATGTCAGTATCAGAACTGGACCACGGAGCAATGGAAGAAGGTGGCCTGGTCTGATGATGTGGATGGCTGGGTGAGTGTGCATTGCTTACCTGGGGAAGAGAGTGCACCAGAATGCAGCATGGGAAGAAGGCAAGCCAGTGGAGGCAGTGTGATGCTTTGGGCAATGTTCTTCTGGGAAACCCTAGTCCTGCCGTTCATGTGGATGTTACCTTGACACATACCACCTACTTTAACATTGTTTGTGAAAACAGTATTCCCTGACAGCAGTGGCCTCTTTCAACAGGATAATGCACCCTGCCACACCGCAAAAATGGTTGAAGAATGGTTTGAGGAACACACAACGAGTTTGAGATCAGATCTCAATCCAATCCATAAGTAAAAATCGATACTAAATTGATTAAACCATGCTCCTTCCCTAATAAAGTGCAAAAGATGCAAAAGTGGTTTCAACTGAGGACCAATATGGTGCTCAGTTGACGTCATCTCCGCTGTTTTTGAAGTGCAGCTGGAACACACCACGGCGTTTCCATGCACATGGATTTCTAAGCTGCAAGAATTTGCTGTTTTTATCTTTGTTTTTATCTGTTTTTTTTACAATAAAATTGTGGCATACTTCACTATGGAAGCCCTTTCTTTTTAATTTTTTTTCCCACTAACCATTGGACAACTCCCTTCAAATCGTTTTGTTCCTGGGAATGTGCTCAAACAATCTGGATTAATTTTGATGTGTGTGTCCTGGAGGTCGGTTAAACGCTGGGATCAACATTAGAATCGTGCACAACTCCTGCTGAATATACCCATATGTGCTTTATGACTACCTGTAATGCAACGTACACACGGTCTGACTTTTCGACCGGACTGGTCCGACGGACTTTCCGACAGATTTTTGACAAACTTCCGCCGGACTTTTTTCACGAACGGACTTGCCTGCACACGACCAGCCTTGCCTACACACGACCAGACTTTCCGGCGGACCTATTTCCCAGCTATGAGTAAGCGCTCCGCAGAGCGTAAAACGCGTTAGCTGATTATCTGTACATTCTATCCATGGTGCTTTGTACATGATTTGTTCCTGATTTTACAATAAAGAAATTTTGTTGGATTATATTCTCCTGGTGTGCGGCTGTCCGGACTTTTTCCTTCCCTCACAACATGGACCTATTTCCCGACGGAGTTATGGCGGACTTTCCAAATTAATGGACTTGCCCACACACAAACAAGTCCGTTCATTTTGAACGTGACTCGGGTACGACGGAACTAGAAAAGGAAGTCAATCTCGCCGCTTTTATCGGCGAGATTGAGACCTTGCGAGCCCCATCGCGAGGCATACCAGGCCCTTAGGTCTGGTATGGGTTTTAAGGGGAACCCCCTACGCGGAAAAAATGTCGTGGGGTCCCTCCAAAATCCATACCAGACCCCTATCCAAGTACGCAGCCCTGGCCAGTCAGGAAAGGGGGTGGGGAGGAGAAAGTGCCCCCCTCCTGAACCGTACCAGGCTGCATGCCCTCAACATGGGGGGGTGCTTTGGGGGAGGGGGGGCCTGCGGGCCCCCCCACCCCAAAGCACCTTGTCCCCATGTTAATGAGGACAAGGGCCTCTTCCCGACAACCCTGGCCATTGGTTGTCGGGGTCTGCGAGCGGGGGGCTTATCAGAATCCGGGAGCCCCCCAGATCCCTGCCCCCCACCCTATGTGAAAGGAGCCCGGCAGAAGAACCGGAGAGCGGGAGGAGAGGCCGAACACTGGGAGAAGAACCGAACATCGGGAGAAGAGGCCGGAGAGAGCGAAGAAGAACCGGACATCGGGAGAAGATGCCGGAGAGAGCGGAGAAGAACCGGACATCGGGAGAAGACGCTGGAGAGACCACCGAAGTCGGAAGAAGACCCCCGGAGCTGTCTAATAAATTACTTTAAAAACCTGTCTAGTGTGGATTTTTATTGACACTTTTTCCCTAGGTGAATGGGTAGGGGTACGATGTACCCCAAACTCTTTCTCATAGGGTGGGGGGCCGGGATCTGGGGGCCCCCTTATTAAAGGGGGCTCCCGGATTCCGATAAGCCCCCCGCCCACAGACCCCGACAACCAACGGCCAGGGTTGTCGGGAAGAGGCCCTTGTCCTCATCAACATGGGGACAAGGTGCTTTGGGGTGGGGGACCCCGCAGGGTGCCCCCCTCCCCAAAGCACCCACCCCCCATGTTGAGGGCATGCGGCCTGGTACGGTTCAGGAGGGGGGGTTGCGCTTGCTCGTCCCCACCCCCTTCCTGACCGGCCGGGCTGCGTGCTCGGCTAGGGGTCTGGTATGGATTTTGGGGGGACCCCACGCCGTTTTTTTCAGTGTAGGGGGTTCCCCTTAAAACCCATACCAGACCTAAGGGACATCGTCGCCTCCCCCTCACGCTCGCCACAATAGGAAAATTTGTTTTTACTATTACAGCGAGCGCGAGATGCAGTACCCTGCTCTTGCGTCGTATCTAGTCCGTCGGACCAGCATACAGACGAACGGGCTTTCCATTAGGAACTGAGTCCGCCAGAGTTATGATGTAAAGATTTGATGCAGGCTTCAAATCTAAAGTCCGTTGGATTTCAAAACGAAACGGTCCGTCGGCAGTCCGATGCAGACCACACACAGTCGGATTGTCCGCCGGATTTTGTCCGTCAGACTAGTCTGGTCGGAAAGTCCGCCCGTGTGTACACGGCATTATAGGGGTCATGGAAGTCTGGTGAGCAGGATGTGTGACAGGTGATGGTGGTGGAAGATTTTTCAGTCAAATTTACCTACTGTTCAGCAGGGATTTGAAGATTGTGTACAATCTGAAGAAGTTGATACATTGTCTGAAGACTTTGATATATTATTTGAATATTTACTATTTGCACTACTGAAGTTATTTTGTGTTTGGACTTTTTATACACATATTATTATATTATCATGTTGGTGCTCAGTTGAAATCACTTTTGTATGTTTGCACTTTATTAGGGAAGGAGCGGGGTTTAATCAATTTAGTATTGATTTTTACTTATCCATTTTTCTTTTCTACAACTTGCTGCTCCTTACCAACTTTCACCTGTTTAATTATTCTAGTTGCACTAAATATCCTTTCACTTTGCACTGGTTCTGGGGTTTTTAACCCCTCATTCACATTTTTTCCTCAATCCAATCCAGCATCTGGGGGATGTGCTGAAAAAAGGAAGTACTGTTAATGGAGGCCCCACCTTGCAACTTACAGGACTTAAAATATCTGCTACTGACAGCTTGGTGCCAGATACTACAGCATACATTCAGAGGCCTAGTTGAGTCCATGCTTCGACAGGTCAGGGCTGTTTTGACGGCAAAAGGGGGACCTACTCAAAATTAGATGGGTGGCCATAAAGTTATGGCTATATATCAATAAAATACCATATATTACATTTCTGACATTTCATCCAAAAAACATATTCCCTCATGTATCAAAGAACCAATTAAAAAATCTGGCCATAGCAGCCCATATTGTACTATTTTTTTGTCATATATTAGGCTCTGTATTTAGAGGAGAAATGTTCTTGTTTTATGATGGCAACCGGTCATCTTCAAGTGTCCAGTATGGTATATAATGGAAAAATGCAAAACATAATTGCTTGAGAGAACTATTCAGGCAGCTCATAGAAGCCCATACTTGTACTAAGAATGACTAACTTGGAATTGTGTGCTCCATTTAAGGCACAACAAAACCACTTTAATGGTTTCTCAAAACAGTTGTATTTAAGGCATGCCAGTGTGCCTATGTCAGCTCTCAACCAAACTGTTTAGTCATCAAATGGCTGGAGTCATAGCTGCACTATGTCAACTGTAAATGATAGAGAATCCAAAGCCTCCTTGGCTTTAAAGGAAAGGAGCGTTTAGTTCCACTTTAAGAGCGGTTTAGGTATTACTAATGTTTTCATGCTAACAATGTTTTAGTAAGATTTCAGAAATATGGAGACAAAGTCTAGGCGGTAGGGAACATAACCATCCCAAAGGTTCAGTACTAATAAGATTTGTTGGGCTGATGGCTCAGAGTGAAGATACCTCATCATCCAAACATTGATCAGAACAGGACTACCATGTGATGGCACAAATCTTCCAGCACCTCCTTTGAAGTTTTGACATGTTTGACATGATTGAGAGAAACCGAGAGATGCAATGGAAACTATTGCTGGAAAATGTGAACATGTATCACAATAAACCATGTAGATAGGAACACCAACCTTTCACCTTACCCACCACTTTATATGATACAATTTCTTTAGCCCACATAAATGTGCCTCTCCTATAAAAGGGCTGTGTTTGCTACCCAGGCCAAAGGTTCCCAGTCCTCCCTTTAGAGGACAATAAAACACTATGGCAGAGTCACAAAACTATATGCTAAGCCACAGAGTGGACTTAACAAACTGCATGATATTTGCACATGGTCTGTCTGTGTGTGCAAAATCTGTGCTCTAGTTGTACGTGTAGTGTCTGTGATCTGCACCAGGTGTGAGCAGAATTTATATAAGAAGCCAGTGGGGGGTATGGCGATACTGAGCGATATTGAGCAGAAGAGCAAAGAGGTAGGTAGTGTATAAGCCCTGCAAATGTAAACTGAATGTGTGGAGGAAACCTCTAGTACTCATGGAAGGAAACAGGTGGTTCTTCTCTGAGCAGGGATGCAAAAGAGAAGAGTAGGAGAGATACATATGGAATAATTTAAGTCCAGGTGTGAAGCTGAATGGGTTGAATAAGCCTTAACTGCTAATGACATGAAAGAGCAAGCTCTTTTTTTATAATATACAGTAGTCAGGACTAGGAAATGGCATTTGTAGAATCAAAATATGATCAAAATATGAATCCTATTGGTTGTTATGGATTCCTAAAAACAATTAATTCCTCGTAAGATTGTAAAATTTTGTTGCAATGGGCAACAACAATGCTTATTTTTTCAGTTAAAGCGACTGTAATATATAACATTTTTCACATAAGCAGAATACAGTTTGTACAACATCTAGAAATATAAATACAAGTCTAGATTGGCAACCTGACAAATCTGGCATTTACCAGACAGGCCTAGTATGCCCAAAATTATCTGTTGCCTTATGTCAGATCCTTCATGATGCTCATTTTAATCTACTGTCACCAGTTCCAAGTACGGTACAGTGTTGCCAATTATGCCAATTTTACATATTGTTTTGGTCATGTAAGCAAAAAAGTGCCAAGTCAATCCTGGTTCCGCTGCAATCCGTCCTGCATTTCCTGTGTTCCTGTCCCATTAGTAAAATTGCAATTATCTTCTTTTGACAGGTGGAAATCCCATATCAGGCACATCATCAGCGTAGTGTATTACCTGGTAAATTCAAGTTTAGACTTGAAATCCTTCCACGGTTCAGTACAATTATTAAATATTTTGCTGACAAGTCATAACCTTGTCCAGGCCTCGACATGTTACATTATCTCCCATAAAAAGTTGGACAGGACTACCGGCATCCACACTCTGCTACTTTCATGCCTTCATAATTTGTTATAATGACAGGTTTATTATTTTCCATGTAAGCAACTTGCAAGGGTTCAAGTTTGGTTGGCACACAGCAAGGTATGTCAACACCCTTAACCTTATTAGTATGCATCAATGCCTGGATAATAGCATGTTTGGTAGGTGTCATGTTCTCCGTTATTGGATAGTAACATTTCCCTACACACTGACCAGCATCATACTTTTGAGGGAAAAGGATAAAGGAGTCCCAGCCAATATCTTTAAACTGTACCATCATAGATGCTTTATGGCAACCAATATCTCCTGTGCTCCGTTTCAATCTTGTCCTGCCCTCAGCTACGGATCTCCAAACCTCATTGTGTGCCTTCATGTGAGTAGCAGTGGCGTTTTTGAAAAATATACGGGGGTTTCTATCTTTTTCATGAAGTATCATCTGGCTCAGCTCCATCTTTGTTTCTTTCATGTGATTGCCCTGATCATCTGAAAAGATTATTAAAATTGGTGGGTGACTGCGGTCATAAGAGACACCAACTATTCCTGATTTGGCACAAGTAGTCTGACCCATTTTGGCCTTCAAGATCATGTTAAGCTTCTGATTCTCCATCTCAGATTCTATCCACCGTTTAACAGTTTTGGTGATGTCAATTGTTACAGATTCATTGTCTTCAACATCTTTAGATGCCAAGAAGTAATTTGTGCTTTCTGAGATATTAGACGGTTGATTGTGTACCACGTCGAATAAACTGAGGTGTCCAAAACCCCATTTTCCCAAAGATACCTTTAACTTGAGTTCTGCCTTTGTCACTAATTCATGCTTTGGAATTGTAACGTTGAATTGCAGAATAGGACTGTGCGTGCAGCTTTTCTGAGGTGATGATATAAAAATTTCTGCAAAAAAGTATAATAAAGTTACAATTGCAGTAACAGTAGCATATTCTAAAGAGAAAACTTCCCAAAAGTGCTTACAAATGCTTACATTTTTATAAAGTTTTTAAAAGTCTCAGTTTTTTATTCCTGTCCTTTTGACACCCAAGGAAGCGCTATAAGCTGAACATGTTTTTTCCCCTCTCTTCAATGCAATCATTAAAATTGATACACAAAAAATATATAACCAAGTTGCGCTACCATCAACACACAAATAAATTCTGAAAAATCATAACAGCAGCCAGCATCAACAATGATTTGAATTGTGAAAAAGTGCAGAAAATATATAATGCAGTGCTAAACGAATATATCAACCCCAAAAACACTCTTGGGGAGAATATTCACCAAGTGAACTCATGAATATAAAACTAAAAGTGAATAAATAAAAACGTGTTCATAACGTTTAACATAAGAGAGGGATCTCATATGAGCATTGCACAGTCGCATATCCAAAAAAAAACACAAGAAAAGTCCATAAAGTTCATCTAGTTCAGGTAAGACAACTCAATGGTTCAGCATGTATTGAAGTTTCTAGATGTTTCATAGAAGCAATTAATGTAGTCTCTTTATGAAAAATAAATCGGTGCAATCCTCCTTAAACGACACAAATAGCAGGTATGCATGGTAGATAAGACTTCACATATGATACTTGTAGATGTACATCAAACATTAGATTAGGGAAAGGCAATGGGTACTCTTACCCCAGGGTGTGGACCCACACACCAGCGGTGGTGAGTCGATCAAGCATAAAACAATCCTCCAGGATAAATCATCCAACCAGGATCTCTGCAAGCAAGGCGGTGCGTAAAGACGTCAACTTCCAGGAAGTTGCATGAGAAGTAATCACCATCCGAACATCAGAGAGAAGGAGTATTCGTTCCTCCACCTCTAATTTGTCATACTGACATGATCCACATCCTCCTAGGCTAAAGAGCTTAAGCCACTTAGACATACGGTGGGGGGAAATTCGTCTCCCTTTAATCACTCATTTCACACAAGTTCAGTAGCATGCCTTGTAACGATACACCTTACCGCTCTTTTTCTTTCTCATAAATTTGAAGCATTCTTCAAAGTGTCTGTCTAAGTGGCTTAATTTCTTTAGCCTAGGAGGATGTGGATTGCTTGGCACCATTTAGGGAACTGTTGGCATTTTCTTAATGAATGGAAATGGTAACATAATTTATAAGGTTGAAAAAAGACACAGGTCCATCCAGATCAGCATATGTGTGTGTGTTTGATTTTTATTTCCCAATAATTCCCATAGCCCTGTGTATTCTGTGTTCTGAGGAAGACATCTAAAGGTTTATAAAGTTGTTGACACACTTAGCTAGTACCAATTTCTGGGGGGAGGAAGTTCCCCATTTTTACTGCTCTAACAGTAAAGAACCTTTTCCACAATCTAAGGTTAAAATAGAACTCCATCTTTCCACACACTTTACAAGCTGGCCCAAATGAACTATGTACCTCACTAGCCTGTGAGGCTGCTGGAAGCGTGGTATGAACTGTACGTAGCTGCGGCTACATACACTGTGTTCCAGGTGTGAGCGGAGACTTCCAGACCACCTGGAACACGGAAGAGCGCTCAGCCCCTCAGAGCAAGCGATGTATTTCATCAATTAATACAAAGCTTCTTCTGATTGGCTGAGTCAGAGGGGGGGGGCTTGCTCTGAGTGGCTGAGTACCGCTGCCGTAAACTCTTCTGTGTTCCGGGTATGAGACAAAAAGTCTTGGCTCTCCCCCAGGAACACAGTATGCTATATGTAGCCTCAGCTACTTACAGATTATACCGTACACCCTGTGGCCTCACAGGTTAGTGAGGGACATAGTTCATTTGGGCCAGCTTGGCGCAATGTAAAGTGTGTGGAAAGTCAGAATTCTGCTTTAAACCTGCAAAGGCATTTGGTGCACACAAAGTACATTTATGTACTCTGTGACTATTGAGGAATATGTTTAAATGAAAGTTTGCCAGCAGTTCAACTTTAACACTAAGCCCTGTTTCTGTAAACGGCAATCTTTGTAAATTCATCACTATTCTAATTGCACCTGTTTTGTACATTTATGACTCGGCCTAGTGTCACTGAATGTGATTTTATACTCGCTCATCGCAATTTCCAAATAAAAATTTGAAAAAAAAAAACACTGAGCCCTGGTTCACACCAATGTGATTGGTCATGCGATTTGGCAGTTCAAAATCAGATGACCAGGCGCATCCCATTTCCGGCAATGAAACTGTTTAAACCATTGCAACTCTAGTCGTTGAAATCATGTTGAAGTAGAAAGAATTTGTGGCCTGTCCTATTTTTTTAAAGATGCGATATGTCCAATTAGTCTATTAGATTGTAAGCTCTTCTGAGCAGGGCCCTCTTAATCCTCTTGTATCTTATTGTATTATAACTGTATTGTCTCCCTTTTATATTGTAAAGAGCTGCGTAAACTGTTGGCGCTATATAAATCCTGTATAATAATAATAATAATTAGTCAGAAGTTGCAGCCTGTTCATACAGGCCTGCCCCTCGGTGGTGCTAAACTCTAATATTTATCTATATTTAGTCTCTAAAACAAGACACAAAAGTTTTAATGTAATGTGCTTGCTTGCACCCTCAGAAATTGTGGCCTATCCAACAAAGGCTTTAAAAGGTGTGTTTGCAAATCTATACAATTTTAAATTTTAAACAAATAGATACACATTTTATATTTCCAGATGCAATATGCTTGCTCAATCTCCAAGAGATTGAAAAATGTTCAAAAAGGCTTAATAGCTATTGTGCAAATCTGTGGATTTTTTCCTCTTAAGTCTCTAAATCAACACACTATTTTTTATTTCCAGATGCAATATGTACAGTATGCAGATGTAAGTCATTGTCTACACCAGTCAATGCCTATATGTGACTAAGAAGGACCATGCAAACTACAGCTCCTTCAAACTGATGATGTTGGCCTGTGTGGGCAGTCACTGAATGCCTTTCTGAGTATATGACAGGAGCCAAGTTCAAGGAATGGATGGATAACCATCCACTGGTACATCTCCGAAAAGCTAAACTTGGCACTCTGGCAATGTTGAGCACCCATCTGGCAAAGCTTGAATTCACCTTGCTTTATCACCTAGGAAAGAGCAACAAGTCGGCAGACAACTTGTCAGGGTATCCACTAGTCAGGCCTTCCTGAGAGGTGGAGGAAAAAGCAGAAGAGATATAAATCCCTGTCTTGAGGAAGGCCTAAGAGTAGGCCTCAGGTGAACCTCACCCATGTCCTGGAAGATAATAGTTTGCCAGAGACACACAGAGCAAATACCCAGTGTTACCACCCCTCCCCCACATCAATAGAGGCAATTCAGTCCTTGAGAAAGACCACAGCTAATACCAGAAACCAAAAACTGCTGAGTGCATGGCCCTGTCTCATCCTAAGGATAGTATACTGTACCAAAGAATAATGGTTTCCCGTGACTCATCAATGACCTGGTAGGTTGTACTGTCATAGGCCTGGAACCTCTGTGTGGCAGAGAGAATCATTGCATGGTCTGTTCAGTGTCCCGTTGAAAGTACTCATGATCGATTTTCCTACACTTGACATGTCAGAAGATGGATATCATGACACTCTAATTATGGTGGATGACTTTACCAAATATGTGATGGCAGTACTGACCCACGGTCAGACCACCAGACAGCCTCAGACTTTGACCTCAACCTGGAGACAGAGTCTGATGTAAAGGCATACACCAGCAAGGAAACTTGCAAACAATGTGGGAATACCCTTGGGTATGCCTACCACAGTGTGTTCCAGGTGTGCCAATCTACGATATCCAGAAAAAAGGAACCCAAGTAAAACCGAGACCTCCAGTTTACAGTGTTTTGAGGTACTGTCCAAATTCATGAGTTAAAAATGTCTCTGCCACCAGAAGCTCAATGGTGACTGTCTACTGCTCTTCCACAATTATCTCCAAGACCCCCAGGAGAAGCCATGGATCCTGACTTTATTACACAGCCCAATGATCACCCAGCTAAGGTACATGCTCCCACCATGGAGTTCTTTAAATAACCAATAACTGACATACATGGAGGCAGGGATGTGTTACCTCTTTTCCCATAAGATGGAACTAAAACTCAATCCCTGAGGGGCTTCCAGAAATCCAACTTCAGGGTACCACTTTACACTTTGCACAGAATGTATTTAAATGGTTTGGAAACTTGCCATTAAACTTCCCTCCCTCCCTCCCTCAACAGCTTAGAGAGGCCACGCCTAATTAGGTGAAGGTAGAACTGTCAGAAACAGCACTCGGGCAGCCGGGCAGGAGCCTAATAACATACAGCTTCTCTGAAAGACCCAGCTACTTTCAGGACCACCTTCCCAATTGCAATAAAAGTACTCTGGTTCCAGTAGGGTGCCCCCCTGTGTCCTTGAGTCTTACATCCCTCCAACTGTTTACCTGTGTTACCAGAGCTACCCTGAGCCTCACTGAGAAAGTTGCTGTTCTGAGGATAAGCTCAAGTAGACACTTCAGTGCGTGCTTACCAAGTAGGGAATCGAGGCTAATGAGTGACATCCCTCATGCCTACACAGTTAAAGCAAGTAGGCAATGACAGCTCCTATTCCTTTTATATTAAAACTGTGGCAAATCAAAATAAAACTAACCGCAACAACAGGTAGATTTTTAGTGCAATCTATTAGTCTCAACTCATAGCTCCTCAGAGCTAGGGATATTTTTGCACACCCCCTACATGACAGTGCCCTTGTCTAATGATAAATAAATTCAGGCACTATGCATTGTATCGGAGACTTTTTTATGAGGAAGCATTAGGATAACATGCTATTTTATATTTACAGCACAACTCCAGCTTCAAGTACACCTCCCCTACATTTTATCCAACCCCAAACTATCTCCATCACACAATATGATGTACTGAAGGTGATAGGTTCCAACACTGCAAAGTGTTTTGACACGCTATAATGTAACATGGCCAAACTGCTCCATATCTCATACAGTGACAGCAGACATATTCTGCCTTAAAAGCTTAGGCATGTACGCGTATTATTTATACATTATTACTATCACTATGCTTAATATTTATGCTTATTATACACATGCACGTGTCATATTACATAACCACAACCATTTCTTTAACTATTATCCTATACAGAATGTACCTTACATTTATTATTTAAGTAACATTTAGTTTTATCAAAATGTGTTAATACACCAGCAGATACAACTTTCATAAATCATTCATTATTTTTAGTTATGCTGTGCAAAGTATAGTGCCCTATAGCAGCAAGTCAGAATTGAGTCATCACTAAAGGCAGACAGGTTTAAGATAAATACTTATGTGTTGTTATGGTTGCTAGACTTTGCCCTTATGGCTTTACTCTTTGTCTTGTTTTAACATTTATGCCCTTAGCTAATGAGCATAATTTTCGTTATTTTTACATAAACCTTCTACTGTAGATGAAAAATTTAACTTTAACTCACATTAGATAACAATGCAAAAAGATATGCAATAAACACTATTTCTAGATTGATTTCAACGCTCTTTCCATGTAGAGTGTATAAGCAAGATGTAGGTCAAATTTTACTTGTAACATTTTGATATCTACCTACCTTCAACATCAAAGCTCCTGATAATGTTAGCCATTGGCATTGATGTCCTGTCATCAGCATATTGGTTGTAGAGATCAATCATGTACTGGGGTAGTTTCATCTTTGGCTTCACAGGCATTGATGCCCTTGATAAATTCCAGGTTGTTGTTAGACCCTCTACCTTCTGCCCACCAAATAACCTCTGGATCGACTCTTCTTCATGATGCTGTTCTTTCCAATCCGGCAAAGGTTTGGGGAATGTAAATCTTGCTAGGAGGACCAAGAGAGTGCCAAACTCTGGTATTCTGGAACCCCACATTATGTATAAATGTTTTAACTTTGTCTGTCTGGTCCGGAGGTTCTGAGCAGATCCAATATTTAATAAGTTCCTCTAAGCACTGTGCATGGATTTGACAGGACTAAGAAATGTTATGTCGTTTGTGGATATTTTTTTTTTTCTAGCAACTGTCAGTTACCAACCAGACCAAAATGTTCACTGCTTCCTATCTTGGAGCTGGATTGCAGTGTATCAATTAGGCTTATCACATTGAACTTCTTGGTTAATGAAGATTCTGTAAACACAGAAGACTTGTGTATGGTCTGGAGGGAAGAAGGCCCTTAATATACTGTGCACAGGGGTCATAACTTAATGATCTTAACTGTT
Organism: Aquarana catesbeiana; assembly: GCF_042186555.1. NCBI lineage: Eukaryota > Metazoa > Chordata > Amphibia > Anura > Ranidae > Aquarana > Aquarana catesbeiana. Next base: position 272,963,682 of record NC_133331.1, on the reverse strand, counting down.
CATGAACCAAGAAGCACATTCTTGATTTGTGAAATTTCCAAAAATATAACTAGTCCAACCTCATTAAAATATAAAGTGACGTCATAGGATTTTTTTATTATTTACAGACTGTTGTACTTGTATGGATAAAAATATCAGAGCTAATGTAGCCAGCATATTTGGAACTGGGCATGATGAAAAATTAGCAGTGTTTACAGGAGAGTGCCATGATTTATATTTATATAGAATGGTATTTGCAACTAAAATAGTACTATTTTTAGATACAACCCTACAAAAGTCGCTAAGGAAAATGTTCTTTTAATTGGTATTTATTCAGATTATTTGAAAAATAAAATCTTTATATGTTTTATTTACAAAAGTGTCAGAGAGAAGGGCTGTACAGACAACATATAACAACAAAACATACTTTTGGTTTCATAAAAAGTGCCGAAAAGAGTGACAGACACAAATTAAATATTCAAGTAAGTAGTCCCGTTGGTTTCATATCCCTAAGCTTTTACATTACATATATCCATCCGTTCTGGGTTCCTGCTGGTGATGCGACGCTCCACGAGCAGACCTACCTATTTTCTGATCCTGTCCTCGTCTGCAAGATTTTTGGAATCAGGTACATGTGATAACCAAAAAGTTCACTGACCGCCGTATCCTTAAGGACCCAGGCTTCTTTTTTCTTCACCATAACAATATTCCTCTAAAAATATATAAAACATCTTTTCTTATTCGTTTGGTCAACGCGGCCCGATCTTGCATCCCAACCCTATGGAAGTCGCCCTCACCTCCCACCTTATGACAGTGGCTCAGTCAAATTCAGGATATTGAACATTTGGAAAACTTAACCAGCTCTCTCAAGGGGACTACTGAAAGATTCCATAATACATGGTTCCACTGGTGCCACTTGCTTGCAAACAACTATTTGCTGGCTTTTCCTCCCCTTCCCGAAAGTTTCAGTAGGCCCTAGCCTAAAAACATTCCATACTTTTTTCAACTCTCCATCTGCGTAGACTATCTGGCCCTACGGTCCTACATATCCCCCCTTTGGCGTATTTCCCATTGCCCCCTTCCCCTTTTACCTTTACCCCCATCATTCCCCTTCTTTCTCTCCCCTTCCTTTTCTCTCTCCCTGGCCTTTCCAAAGGCTCTTAGTTAAATATAGAACACCACAACCCACTTTTGTCTCACCTGTTTTAATCTTGTATGAGGTTGTCAGGGAAGACAGGCTTTCCATGCTTTTCCGCGTACTAGCACATTAAGACACACACCTGTCACTAATACTGAAGTCAGGCTGGCTATTTAAACAGGGCTCCTACAGAGGTTCATTGCTGTTTGGTCTGCAGCTCCTGTGTTGTATCCTGTTTCCTGTGTGACCTCTGATTCTGATCCAGCTTGTTATTACCTGTGATTGCCTGCTGCCTGTTCTGATCCCGGCTTCCCATAGACTCTGATCCTACCTGCTGATTCTGTCTGCTGATCTTCCGGTACTACTCGGCTTGTGACCTGACCTCTCTTCTGCCTACCGTCTATGGCTGATCTGCCTGATCATTACCGACCCGGCCTGTCTGACCCTGCATCCCGCTCATCCAGCCTGCTACAGCTCCCAGCCCTGCAAGCCTGCATCTGGTACTGCTCTGTGGTTCATCCCAGCCTACCACCAGTCAAGCATCGTGTCAGCTCATCTACTATCTGCCTGCTGATCGCCGCTACTACACGGACCATTTAACTGTTTACAGGCACTGATACCCCACCATGCTCCTGTGGCTGCTGTATCACTACCAGTGGTCCGCGAGCCGGAGTTGTACGAGAGGCCTTCCTCTACACGTCAGGCTCACATCCCCGAGTTGTAACAGAGGTCTTGTTCTGTATTGACTTACAGCAGAACTTCAGTAATTTTTTCATCTTTCCATCTATTAGATCCTCTGCCCTTGTTTTAACTTTGGAAAGTAAAACATTTTTTTTTCTGCCAATAAATACCTTATACAGCCCACTTCCTGTTTCTTGTCTGGTAAAAAGCCTAGGCTTATGACATCATGCACAGCTCTCTCTCTCTCTCGCTCTCTCTCTCTCTCTCTCACTCTCGTGAGAGTTTGCCAGGAAGGGAGGGGGGAATGAGTCATAAGAGAGTCAATGAGAGCTGCAGAGCTGGAGGGGGGGTCTCTGTGTGTCTGTGTAAACCCAGAAAGTGAACAGGCAGCAGCTTCAGCTGCCCACAGTTAAAATGGTTGCAGCCAGACTCAGTGGAGGGAGATTTCTGCAGCATATTTGGCAAGTACAGAATCACAGTATATATAAAATAATATGCAGTGGTTGGAGGGAAGCTTCAGAATGACAAATATGTTTTTTTATTACAGATTATGTGAGCAGACTACAGATCCTCTTTAATGATCTATAAGTTAACATTTTACAAACCTTCATGTTTCATTCACCAGGATTTAGCAAATGCATTATGTTGCCTAGACTTCCTTCTGAGCAAATGCCTGAAACACTGTCCTCTGTGATCACTTATGTGGGTCTTTGCATATATCTGTCTACTCTGTTTAACGGACTTGTTATTATAATCTGTACTCTATTTAAATCCCTAACTTTTTTAAATAAAGAATGCATACAAAAAATATCCAAGTACAAATGTACTGTATTGAGTCAAATAAAGATCAAATAAAACACCTAACATCTAAGACATACAATAACCCCCCCCCCCCCCCCCCCCACACATAAAAATACATGAAACAATATATAAATCTCAGAGGCTGTTGACAATTGTTAGGATAGTGCATAGCATTTTTAATTTGACAGATTTGGTTTCCATTGATTTCAATGGGGTTTGGGTCTTAAAGCGGAGTTCCGCTTAAAAAAAATAAAATTAAAAGTCAGCAGCTACAAATACTGCAGCTGCTGACTTATAATAATTGGACACTTACCTGTCCCAGGGTCCAGCGATGCGGGGGAACGAAGCCCCGCTCATTTCCCCCTCCTCTCTGCGGCGCCGGCATTGTCACTATGGGCACCCGGCTGTGGCTTCACAGCCAGGCACGCACTGCGCATGTGCGAGCCGCGCGGCGCTCTGTGACTGGCCGAGCAATCATCTGGGACCTCTGACGTGTCCCAAATGATTGCCGAGATGGAGGGGGGAGAGGTGAACTGACTTCTGGTGCCACGGGGCGCCGCAGAGCCCTGGGGGGAAGTGGGAGCTGGAACCGTCTAAAAAGAGGGCTTCTGCTTCCCCCCCCAAAAAAAATGACATGCCAAACGTGGCATGTCAGGGGGTCACCTTCCCTTAAAGCGGAAGTTCAATTTTTGGGTGGAACTCCACTTTAAGTTCGTCAAATTTTGTTTGAATTGAACCCAGGGCAGTATGGATCGTTCCAAGTAGTGAGATGTGAATACATCATTCATTTCTTTCTTTCCTGTTTATATTTTGTTTACTTGTTTTTCTCTGCATTTTCCTTAAATTCAATAAAAAGTACCTGTCAAAAATTACCAAAGATTCATTTTAAAACTACCTTAGTCTAAAGCCAGGTACATACTATTAAAAAATAGTCAGCTCTGGTCGGAGCCACTGTACAAACCATTCAAAGTTAGTTCAGCGATCTCTCCTGCTGAGCTATTGTGTTCTGACAGGGGGACACCCCCCCCCCCACACCAGAACACTCTGCTCAGCGCTCTCTGCCATTGGCTGAGAGCGCCGATCGGGAATTGGTCGGATGCTGGTTTTCCAGCATGCTTGTCTGACAGAAGCCGGCTTCTGTTGGACGGACAGTCTGACATACACAGGGGCCGAGTGCCGAATGTTTTTTTTTAAATTTTAACCAGCCATTGTTTTCCACCCATGAGTACCCGGCTTAACTCACATTGGTCTATATTTCTCTTCTTTCACCTAAGTCATAGTGACCAGGGCTATAAAAGAAATTGCAGGTGATGCTGGGATGCAGCTATACCATCTGCAAGCAGATGATTTTTGCCAGTACTCTGGCCCAGACCAAAACACTGTGGCTGGCTTAGTCCAAAACACTGGGAGCCACAAAATGTTGGCAGGCTGAATGTGGCCCATGGAAGAGGGTCCCCCTGGCAAGATATCCCCCAATGTTGGGGACATGTGGCCTGGTATGATTCAGGGGGTTACAGATGCACATCCCCCTATATCAGGCCAGCCAGGTTGCATGCTCTTGATTTTTGGTGTCTGGTATAGGATTTTTTGGGGAACACCAAGCTGTTTTTGTTTTTTTTTTGCATGGGGTCCCTTGACATCTTTACCAAACCCTCATTGAGGATAAGGGTCTGGTATGTATTTTCAGGGGAATGTCAACACATATTTGTTTTTATTGCATGGGATCCCCCATTAACATCTATACGTCTGCTCATCTAGGATAATGGTCTGGTATAGATAAAGTGGATCCCTGTCTGTTTGTTGACAAACATAATTAAACCAAATTTAAACTGCATTTATTTTCTTTTGTAATTTTTAGTTTTGCGGTAGTAGGTTGTATATATCATTAGATACGCTACTTTACAGCATAAGGGCATCCTCTGGGCATGTTATTTAAAAGAAATTTTGCATTTATAATGTCGCCCTTTAAGTGTTATTAAATAATAAATTTGCTGCTCCCTGCCAAGCGGAATTTTTTATAATTTTTTTTTGCTTTGGTAAATGTTTCCCAAGGCAGTGCCAAGTCCCCATGTATTTTGTGTGTTAAGCCCTTGACTATTAGGATAGAAAATTGCAATTATTTGTTTTTTTAACATTCAGCTCCCACTGACTTCAGTGAGGTTTGGATCTGGGCACTTACACTTCATGAATGTTTTCCTAACATGCATTGAGCTGAACCTTGGTACTGACTATGCTGACAGCTTTCCTGCTGCCTGTCCTTGGGTTAAGCATACATTATGTTGGGATAAGTGACAGTATTTCACATCCAGGTTACTCTAGAAAAGTACCAATCATAGGTGTGCGCAGCCTATTGCATTAGGGTGTGCACCCCAAAGCGCAAACACGCGTGCGTGTATGTATGTATGTATGTATGTATGTGTAATATATACACACACATGTAAAAAACATTTTAAAATGTATAAAAACATGGACGGTGTTAGTAGGGCAGTGAGCGTGTCAGTAGGGCAGAGGTTGGTGTCATTAGTTTTTTATTTTTATTATTTTATTTTCGTATTATTTTTTACAATTTTTTTAGGAGCCCTATTGGGGGGGCTTTGGTGAAATATCAGCAGGGGGAATCTGCCCTGCACGGGGAATTCCAAAAAGCTTATTTTGACTTGGAGCTTGCAGATGTAAAAAACTATGATCGTTTGAAAATGGAAATATTGGCACGATTGGGTGTAACCCTGGCTATCCATGCTCAGCGTGTCCATAGTTGGAGTTATCGTCTGAGAAAGCCACCCCGGTCACAAATGTATGACCTTTTCCACTTGACCAGGAAATGGCTGCGGCCAGAAACTCTGTCCGGACCAAAAATTGTGGAAATTTGTCATGGACAAATTTCTGAGGTCTCTCCCTACCACCTTGCAGAAATGGGTGAGCCATGGGGATCAGGAAACAGCAGACAAACTTGTTAGTCCTTGTGGAAAGGTACCTAACAAATCTGATATTTTCCCTCAGAGACTCACAGACTTTCCACCCCAAGACCAGACCATACCCAGCTACGGGTAAGATCAAGGGATGGGGGTGGACAGAGTAAACAAAGGGGAACTAAAGGTATTTTTGGGACTGCTACTAATGTCTGGCGAGAGCGGCCTGGAAGACCAATCCCACAAGAGGTGACTATAAAGTTAATTTGTTACTTTTGCCTGGAAGAGGGACAAGTAGCAACAGTTTGCCCAGCTATTGATGAACCAATGCACTGTGACTTTCTTACAGAGAGACGGCAGTCCCTATTCACAACTACATGTACTGCAGTAAAGGAAAATGAGAAACCTTTATGTAAAATGTGTTTAGATGGTAAAAATGTTGTTGTATTGTTGGATTCAGGTAGCCTGGTTACCTTGGTAAAAACTGAACTGGTGGTGGGAAAAACCTTGCACCCTAGGAAAATGGTGGTCATTTGTGTACATGGAGACACTCAAGAGTATCTGGTGACTACAGTATCCTTTGAAACCTCCCTCTGTAACCTTTGTCACCAGGTGGATTTGGTTCCCCAACTACCACATGACGCCATTGTGGGAAGGGATTTCCCAAAATTCTGAGAGCTCTGGGATTGCCCAGATTCACCATTAAGTGGTTCTTCAGAGCCTAAAGGTTCTAGTAAGGAATCCTCTAAGTGTGCGGATTCTCTTGAGTTTCCCTTTTCAATCTTAGCAGGGGAACAACAGGGCCTAGGGAAGAGCCTGCAACCTCAGAAGAGGAACAGCGACCTCTAGTGTTTGATGATCTAGAGGTACACAGAGAAAGTTTTGCCACTGACCAATTAAAGGACCCCACATTACTAAGGGCCCGGGAGAGTGTAGTGAAAATAGATGAGGAATTAGTTAACCCTGACGAGAGGATTGCCCTCCCTTACTTCATCATGGAAAAGGACCTGTTATATCGGGTGTCACAGAGGGAAGAGGAAACTATTGAGCAACTGGTGGTGCCCAAACCTTACCACAAGTTGGTCTTAGAACTGGCCCATGGGCACATTCTTGGGGGACATTTAGGAGCTGAAAAGACCCGGGAAAGAATCACCCAGAGGTTCTATTGACCTAGGATCACTAAGGAAGTGGAAATGTACTGTTCCTCCTATCCAGTGTGTCAGATTTCTCCACCCATGCCACATTTCCGCAGTCCTTTGGTACCCCTGCTCATCACTGAGGTTCCTTTTGAGAGGATCACCAGGGATTGGGTTGGCCCCTTGCTGAAGTCCGCTAGAGGGCACCAGTAGATCTTAGTGATTATGGACTATGTCATCCGTTACCCAGAAGTTATTCCTCTCTGAAACACCTCTGCCAAAACTATTACCAAAGAGCTATTTCAGGTTTTCAACTGTGTGGGCCTTCCTAAAGAAGTACTAACTGACCAGGGCACCCGTTTATGTCTAAAGTAACCAAAGAGCTTTGCAAACTTCTGAAAGTGACCCAATTACATACTTCAGTGTATCACCCTCAAGCAGATGGGCTGCTTGAAAGATTTAACAAAACATTAAAACAAATGCTGAGGAAGGTGGTTGATAAAGAGGGAAAGAATTGGAATTGTCTACTCCCTTATTTGATGTTTGCTATCAGAGAGGTTCCCCAATCATCCACAGGGTTCTCTCCTTTTGAGCTACTGCATGGGAGGCACCCACGGGGACTAATGGACATTGGCAGGGAAACATGGAAGAGTGAGAGCATCCCCCATAGAAGTGTGATTGAACATGTGGTACAAATGCAAGACAGAATTGCGCAAGTGATGCCGATTGTGAAGGAACATTTGGCACAAGCCCAGTTGGCTCAGCAGAGGATTTACAATCGGGCCCAGGTCAGTTTTTTTGCACCTGGTGATAGGGTGTTAGTGTTGGTCCCCACAGTCGAAGTAAATTCCTAACCAAATGGCAGGGTCCTTATGAAGTGTTGGAAAAAATGGGTGATGTGAATTATAAAATTAGCCAACCAGGAAGATGAAAGCCTGAGCAGATATATCATGTGAATTTGCTAAAACCATGGAAGAATAGGGAATCCTTGGTTGCTGAGACTACCCCACTTTCTGCTCCATCTAACCTGGTTATCCCTGAAGTCAGGGTAGCGGAGACTCTGTCCAAAACTCAGCAACTGGAAGCCAGAGAGTTTGTGCTCCGAAATAAAGAGAAATTTTCTGAATTGCCAGGGTGGGTGTCTGGGGTTGAACATGACATTGTCACCACACAAGGGTAAAGGGTCAAGTTAAAACCTTATTGAATTCCGAATCCCGACGAGAGGCAATTCGCCAAGAAGTAAAATAAATTCATGAGCTGAGGGTTACAGACGAGTCAAATAGTGATTGGTCCAGTCCTATTGCGTTAATGCACAAACCAGATGGAAGTTGGCAGTTTTGTAATGACTTTCGCCACTTGAATAAAATCACTAAGTTTGATACCTATCCCATGCCCTGCATAGACAAACTGATTGATTGCCTAGGGACAGCACAGTATATGACGACATTAGACCTGAACAAAGGGTATTGGCAAATTCCTCTCTCGGAATCGGTCAAGGAAAAAAAAGCTTTTGTAACTCCACAGGGGTTTTTCCAGTATTGGAGGATGCCTTTTGGGTTACAGAATGCTCACTTTTCAACGGGTAATGGATAAGACCCTTCAGCCTCATCGAGCCTATGCTGCTGCATACCTAGATGACGTGGTCATCCATAGTAAGGATTGGGACTCACACTTACCAAAGGTTCAGTCTGTGTTAGATTCCATCTGGAAAGCCGGGTTTACAGCCAATCCAAACCCCCCCCAAAAAATGTACCCTTGGGCTAGAGGAGGCAAAGTATCTGGGATATAACATTGAGAGAGGTCTAATAAAGCCCCAAGTAAACAAAGTTGAGGCTATTCAGAGTTGGCCACGCCCCACCAAGAAGCAGGTTCGAGCATTTTTAGGAATCACTGGCTATTAGCGCCGCTTTTTTTTCCCATTTTGCCTCACAGGCTGCTCCCCTAACCAATTTGACAAAAGGGAAGGAGTCTGTCATGATCAAATGGACCCCCAAAGCAGAAGCAGCTTTTGAGGCCTTAAAATAGGCCTTATGTAGTCAGCCAGTGTTATACTTGCCTGACTTTTCAAGGGACTTTGTGGTCCAGACTGATGCATCAAATTTTGGGTTAGGAGCTGTGTTGTCTCAGGTTTTCAAGGGGGAAGAACACCCTGTCATTTACCTAAGCCAGAAATTGAAGGCCCATGAAGAAAATTATGCCACCATTGAGAAAGAATGTTTAGAGATAAAATGGTCTTTGGATTCTCTCTGGTACTATCTCTTGGGTAGACAATTTGAACTGGTAACAGTTCATGCTCCATTAAAGTGGATGACACAGAACAAAGAGACCAATAGGAGGGTAAATCGGTGGTTCCTGGAACTTCAAGAATTCAGTTTTACAGTGAAACATCGCCCCGGTGTTAGAATGGGAAATTCAGATGCTTTGTCCCGAGTGCACACGTGCCTGGCAACCTGTGCCCCAACCCTAGGGTTGAAACAAGAGGGGGGTGTATGTGACAGGAAGCCAGGAAAATATATGGGTTGTGTCCAAGATGGGAGATATATTTGTCCCAGGTTTATGCTGTACACTGATTGCTTTTGGGTTTCTGTTGGGTAGTGAGCCTGTTTGGGGCTCAATGAGGGATAACGAGCTCAGGTGTAATAGATGAAGCATTCAGGGCTCTATAAAACTCCCAGGTTGCTTCAACAAGGTGCTCCACCCTGGAACCAGATTCCTGCATAGGACTGGGGAGCAGCTTCTTCTGAGTGGTGAGATGTCTATATGACTAAATGACTGTGTTTTTCTGTGTGTCAGACAGGTTTTTGGGCAGCGGTAGGCTGTTCCAGACCAGGTAGATAGGTTCCTGTGTTTTGCAGTTAGATGTCCAAAGTGGCAAGCGTTTATTTTCTGTTTTTATTTTTGCTGTTTTTGATACCTGCACTTGTAACCACAGACTTGGAAATAAACCACTGTTTTGTTTTCCAAAATTCCTGCTGTCTGTCCGTGCCTACTTCACTGTGCTGTGACCCATCCATGGGGTCCTGCACACCCTGCTACTGAGCTAATCCCTTACTACAGTGGGGCAAAAAAGTATTTAGTCAGCCACCAATTGTGCAAGTTCTCCCACTTAAAAACATGAGAGAGGCCTGTAATTGTCATCATAGGTATACCTCAACTATGAGAGACAAAATGTGGAAACAAATCCAGACAATCACATTGTCTGATTTTTGAAAGAATTTATTTGCAAATTATGGTGGAAAATAAGTATTTGGTCACCTACAAACAAGCAAGATTTCTGGCTCTCACAGACCTGTATCTTCTTCTTTAAGAGTCCCGCTGTCCTCCACTCATTACCTGTATTAATGGCACCTGTTTGAACTTGTTATCAGTATAAAAGACACCTGTCCACAACCTCAAACATTCACACTCCAAACTCCACTATGGTGAAGACCAAAGAGCTGTCGAAGGACACCAGAAACAAAATTGTAGACCTGCACCAGGCTGGGAAGACTGAATCTGCAATAGGCAAGCAGCTTGGTGTGAAGCAATCAACTGTGGGAGCAATAATTAGAAAATGGAAGACATACAAGACCACTGATAATCTCCCTCGATCTGGGGCTCCACGCAAGATCTCACCCCGTGGGGTCAAAATGATCACAAGAACAGTGAGCAAAAATCCCAGAACCACACGGAGGGACCTAGTGAATGACCTGCAGAGAGATGGGACCAATGTAACAAAGGCTGCCATCAATAACCAACTACGCCGCCAGGAACTCATATCCTTCAGTGCCAGACGTGTCCCCCTGCTTAAGCCAGTACATGTCTGGGCCGTCTGAGGTTTGCTAGAGAGCATTTGGATGATCCAGAAGAGGATTGGGAGAATGTCATATGGTCAGATCAAACCAAAGTAGAACTGTTTGGTAGAAACACAACTCGTGTTTGGAGGAGAGAGAATGCTGAGTTGCAACCAAAGAACACCATTCCTACTGTGAAGCATGGGGATGGCAACATCATCCTTTGGGGCTGTTTCTCTGCAAAGAGAACAGGACGACTGATCCGTGTACATGAAAGAATGAACGGGGCCATGTATCGTGAGATTTTTAGTGCAAACCTCCTCCCATCAGCAAGGGCATTGAAGATGAAACGTGGCTGGGTCTTTCAGCATGACAATGATCCAAAACACACCGCCCAGGCAATGAAGGAGTGGCTTCGTAAGAAGCATTTCAAGGTCCTGGAGTGGCCTAGCCAGTCTGCAGATCTCAACCCCATAGAAAACCTTTGGAGGGAGTTGAAAGTCTGTGTTGTCCAGATACAGCCCCAAAACATCACTGCTCTAGAGGAGATCTGCATGGAGGAATGGGCCAACATACCAGCAACAGTGTGTGACAACCTTGTGAAGACTTACAGAAAACGTTTGACCTCTGCCATTGCCAACAAAGGATATATAACAAAGTATTGAGATGAACTTTTGATATTGACAAAATACTTATTTTCCACCATAATTTGCAAATAAATTCTTTCCAAATCAGAAAATGTGATTGTCTGGATTTGTTTCCACATTTTGTCTCTCATAGTTGAGGTATACCTATGATGACAATTACAGGCCTCTCTCATTTTTTTAAGTGGGAGAACTTGCACAATTGGTGGCTGACTAAATACTTTTTTGCCCCACTGTGTATATATATATATATATATATATATATATATATATTTTTATTCTTTGAATAACTGTTACTAATCAGACTAAAATGTTCACTGCTCTTATCTCAGGAATGGACTGCAGTGTATCTATTCTGTTTATCTTGTTCAGCTTCTCATTTAATGAAGATTATGTAAACACAGAAGTCTTGTGTATGGCTAGAGGAGATGAAGGCCTTTAATATATTGCACACAAGGGTTCATAATGTAAATTTGAACTCCAGCCAAGCATACATTTTTAAATGCATATACAGTATGCATAGGGGTGCGTAGCCTAAGGTGTGCACCCCAAAGCTCAAAAATGTACGTGTGAGTGTGCGTGTTTATGTATACTATATAATGTATGTGTGTGTGTTTATATATGCATGTATATATACTGAGCAGCAATTCTCTTTTTCAGATTCTCAGAGAGTTCTTTGCTATGAGGTGCCATGTTGAACTTCCAGTGACCAGTATGAGAGAGTGAGAGCGATAACACCAAATTTAACACACCTGCTCCCCATTCACACCTGAGACCTTGTAACACTAACCATTCACATGACACCGGGGAGGGAAAATGGCTAATTGGGCCCAATTTGGACATTTTCACTTAGGGTTGTACTTACTTTTGTTGCCAGTGGTTTAGACATTAATGGCTGTGTGTTAAGTTATTTTGAGGGGACAGCAAATTTATACTGTTATACAAGCTGTACACTCACTACTTTACATTGTAGCAAAGTGTAATTTCTTCATATATACATACACACGCACACTTATACAGTATATACACATACAGTACTGTATAAACACATACACACACATATATACACATACAAATATACATATATACAGTATATACACGTGTATATACAGACATCCAACAGCATTTTTCATGGAAAAGTTAGCCTGATCTAATACATTGCTGCTGCCTCTTAGCAGATATTGTGGGAGATCTCAGACAATGTCCTTCTTCCTGGAGAAGCAGGCAGTGCAGTTGCCTTCAGACGAAAAAAAATCTAACACCTTCTAAAACACAGGAGCCTAACTAGAGGGAGAGAAGAATGGGTGTAGATCTCGCTGGACGGACTCTATCAGTCAGTGTTGTACATTGGTAGGGTGTGGGCAGAGGGAAAGTTTCCAGAGGTCCGTGACCAGTTTGGAAAAAGGTGGTGATGAGCCCTGTTATGGGCTTGGGCTGCTACCTCAGTGTGCATCCTTATGTTCGACTCCGCGTGTAATGTAGAAGAAATTAGGATAAAGGAGCACCTGGTGATCAAAGAGGTAATTAGTTTGTATTTTCTTTGAAGTTTCAGCAGAGGCCAACGCGTTTCGGGGGACTAGAGACACCCCTTCATCAGGGCTGCTAGTAAAAATAGTTGTGGAATGATCCTGTTGGAGGGTGCCTTTCACAAATGGATCTGGACAGTTAGAAGTCCTCAGTGCTGGCTGTGTGTTCAGAGGCAGCAAACTCGGAACACACAGCCAGCGCCGAGGACTTCTAACTGTCCAGATCCATGTGCCAAAAGCACCCTCCAACAGGATCATTCCACAACTTTTTTTACTAGCAAACCTGATGAAGGGGGAGTCTCTAGTCCCCTGAAACGCATTGGCCTCTGCTGAAACTTCAAATAAAAAACAAACTAATTACCTCTTTGATCACCAGGTGCTCCTTTATCCTAATTTCTTCTACATTACACGCAGAGTCGAATGTAAGGATGCACACTGAGGTAGCAGCTCAAGCCCATAACAGGGCTCATCACTACCTTTTTCCAAAATGTTCATGGACCTCTGGAAACTTTCCCTCTGCCCACACCCTATCAATGTACAACACTGACTGATAGAGTCCGTACATCTATACGACTATGTACATCTGACCCACATGTAAACGGAGTGATATCTACACTCTACACAACATTGCTAGCTACCCTACAACCACCCCCCCTGGCCTATGTGGCCAAGTAGACTACTGACCTAAACCTGGACTTCACATCCGAAGATTGGTTGGATA